>NC_142369.1:29840000-30140000 GCF_059441005.1 Hippichthys cyanospilos | reverse complement strand
GTAGGTCATGCAGGGCCGTTACGGGGACTCCCATAAACACTTTCAAAGTATGTAATCTAGTCAAACGAAGGTTTTTAACTATGTTTTTTTTTTTTATTGCACATACAAGTATGCGTTATTCACAATGTTGACCATAATGACATGTTATTCATCTTTGAAAAAAAAAAAAAATCCAACACTATTTGGAAAAGACTAAAATGCGGTCAACTGATGTACGAGTTACGGAATCATGGAGAGCTGCCAATGTTGCTTAAACATTTTTGACTGGCAAACTCGTTTGAAGGTACGTGCAAATACATGAACATGTACATGAATACATGAACATGAAATTGTAGGCTGGATGCTAAAAGCAGTTTTTTGTTTGTTTTTTGTTTTTTGTTTTTTTCCCGACAAGGCCGCTGCGTATTGACACTGTAGCACAGACATGTCCAAAATCCGTCCTGGGGGCCAAATGCGGCCCGTGGTCAATTTCCATCCGGCACGCAGCCTCCGTCATAAAACGAATACCGTCTGGCCCGCATGGAGAATGAATACATTGGGCAGCAGCGCTGTTACCTGCGTGTGCTAAATGATGCCATATGTAGGCTCAATTAGGAACGGCAAATTAGTAAATGAGTAATTGTCTGTATGAGCCCCTAATTTTCTAAAATGGCGACAATCAACAAAAGGAGGAAAGTTGAGCTGCAGTGTGACGCAGTGAGCTGCGGTCAGCACCAGCAGCTTTTTATCGCCAACTTTTACTGACAGCTGGATAAGGACAAGTACCCGAGAGATTCGAGCAGTTGGTCAGAAAATGCTAAGCTTGTTCGGGTCTACGTATTTGTGTGAGAAGACATTCTCGGTTATGAACTTAAATAAGAGCCTTGGAGGACACACCTATCGGACTCTCACTTACAAGACATCTTGCGCATCCGTACTACTCCTGCACTCCAGATCTCAGTTTCACCCATCACACTCATGCGGACAAGTCTCATTTTTCATTTACGATAAGTCTGAAAACGTTTTTTTTTTTAAGTTTTCACTCCAGAATAATAAACATTTAAAAACCCAATCAATATTTATAGTTACTAATTTCATAGTACAATTGCCTCTGTTCAACTGTTAAAAAAAAACAGTTAAAAAAGGGAAGTTAAGTGAATATTCAATTTCAGTATTTAATGTCAATTCAATTTTGATATGCATGTTTCAAATTAACCAAAACACTTGCTTAAGATAGCTGAAATGAAAGTAAAAAAGCAAATGTTAAACACAGAACGGCTCGCTGAAATGTATTTAAATTACTGCATTTTCCGCACTATAAGGCACACCGGATTATAAGACGCACCCGAAATGAATGACATTTAAAAACTTTTTCCATTTATGTGAAAAGTTCCCTGGTATAAATGTTGCACTTCATGTTATACCTTGCTGTTAAAAGATGAACTGTCACGGAAATACTAATAAAATAAAACATAAGACTGTTTATTCATTTTGGGAGTGAATGGAGTTGTCAGAAAGCTGGTTTGTAATCTACTAATAAAGTTGAACTTCTTCTACTGTTGGGCCTTATCATGCGGTGCGCTTTATATATGGAAAAAAGTTTTAAAATATGTCATTAATTGAGGGTGCCCCTTATAATCCGGCGCCCCTTATAGTGCAATTGTACAGTAATTGTTTCATAATTTTTGTGTATACTCCCATTCAAAACCACGGCAACAATATATATATATATATATATATATATATATATATATATATATATATATATATATATACATATATATATATATATATATATATATATGTCATTTGACACCAGACAATCTGCTTGAAAATAAATGAATTAATTAGCGGAGCAGGACGCTCCTAAAAAGACGAAAAGGTAACCCGAAACAATTTCCAAACAACTTGTCGTTCAGGGTTAATATATACAATTGTATATACCAGACATGCCTGTTCCAAGAAATCTTTCCTTCCAAATGTAAAGTCAAGTAGCATGAAAAAGGGCATCGTTGTACAGAGCAATGTGTGAATGGAATACATTTCCAAAGATAATGGCTCTGGAGAACAAAACAGAATTTTAAACTGCAATCGAAGCAATTTCTACCGACAGAACAGCAGCAGAATTGATATGGCAAGAATGGTCGAGTGTAGGGAAATGGCATCATTTTGTTGGCCTGTCCATTATTATCATGCTAAATGACATCTTTAAGTGGAAGCAGATAATGGGATGTGAACTAACATATCAGATGTGGATTGAATAAACAACATGCAAACTGTTTCAGTTGGACATGGAACAATTACATCACAAATGTACAGATGAGGAGGGACATAGATTAAATAACTGGCTGTGGACCAAAATATCAAATTGAATTAAAGATCAGATGTGAGCTAAATATACGATAACCCTTGGCATGGGATGATATCAGAATCTGACGGTGTGATTACCCCGAGCTAGGGCTCCACAATTAAATCAATTTTAATCATGAGCACGATATTGGATGCCACGATTAATTAATCGATTGATTCTTAGCAATATAGTATTAACATTCAAAAAGTTACTTTTTAAAAATTACAGGTCAAATCAAGTACTTTGCCATCCTAACACCAGGGGGCAATGTTTCCCAGGTTTGCATGACAAAAGCATCTTATTTTCTCACCTTAATATATTATTTACCTGTGTGAAACGGCAATGAGTTTCTCACCCGATTGCCAATATATACAGTGCTGTCTGACAATTGATACCCATTTTGAAAAATCCAATTGGCAAAACATTGGAATAAATGCGGTTTGAATTGACGGAAAATGACACTTTTGACTACTAATTGATTCAAATTTGCAACAAAGTAAATAATGTGCTTTGTTCTAAGTAGGCTTATTTTGTTTTCATTGGTTTGTACTCAGCAAGTATGTTAGCTGTGTTGCCCTGTGTGCAAAGTTTTTGTCATATCTTGTGAATTTGTCCATCCATCCATTTTCTACGGCACTGCACTGCCTGTGAGGTATTCCCAGAGAGCCTGTCTCGTGTGTGGCTCTACTGTGCTCAGGAACAGAGGAAGCTCTACAGCTGTACAGTGATGCATCTTCCCCCCAAATCTCTAATCGCAAGTATAGCTTCACGGACGCACTGCAAAAACAAAGCAAAAAAACTCTACTTTTTTTTGTACATCATTACACTGAAAAATGACATTAAAGGTGGATTTAATATTTTGTATATGATTTCAGATTATTTATTTAATGTCCTTTTTTTGGAAAAAAAAACACGGTCACTAGAAATGTAAATGTCTTCTATACATGTTGTTTTCATTCTATACGTGGACCCCACAAATGAAAAAAAACCTAGAACCCAAATCAAACAAAAATATCGGTATTAATGACCTTGATTTATTGTTTACTTACTTGTACTTTAGTGCATTCCCAAATCTGCAGTTTACTTAAAATTAAGTGCAAGAGTTGAAACAGAGTTTTTTACGCAAATATCGGTACAATATGGGATACTTTTGTCAGCCAGGCGTTTAAGAATGATATGAAGTCAAATTCTAAATGGCCAACTGGCTGCTGCGACCTGCGAGGGGTCATAAAAAGAAGTTGGTGAAAAATGGTTATCGAAAACAATAGCTATTGGACAATGACTCAAAACACTTTATTTCTCAAAGACACAGGCGATAAATCAGCGGTCCAAAAAAATAGTTACCTCGACCTTCCTCCCCTGTGATGTGTGTGCCCCCCTCAAGGCTCAGGACCCAGTTTTCTGCAGGAGTAAGGAAAATAACAAAGTGAAACCAGTCAAAAAAGCAGAATCTCAATTAATTCAATTCGATGTTGTTTGTATATTCATTTGTCAGTTTCTTGACAATGAAATAGCATTAAAAAAAAACATTAAACCAGCAGGAATGGATCTGATTCAGTCAGGCAATTCAAGTTTATTAAGCCTCTAATCACAATAGGATCTCAAAAGGCTTTCACCAGGCCACAGTTAACAGATAGCAACGAAAAAAGAAAAACAAAAGGAAACCTTGAAGGGATCACAGATTCAGGAGATAGTTTTGGATTGTTGCCTTCTTTAGTTCCTTCACCACTCCTTACATACTGACATGTCGCCTTGTGTCTCCTACGTGATGCTTTATGCTGTGCTGGGGGGCTGAGAAGCTGCATTATCTGATAAAAATCTTTGCCAAGAAGAATGATGAGAGAAATACTCGATGGTCGCCCAATAAAAAATACCATTGTTTTCGAGCTGTCTTGGCTCTTGCTCTATTGAATTGCATAGAGTATGGCAAGTTTATGCCTCGTGTTGGTGTTATTGCAAAATAAGGATGCAAGTGGACTGCCATCTAGAATAATTGCCTTTTTTCATCGTCTGATTCGGTTCAAACAAAAATTGCCGTCCTTGCCGCCTGGGTTAGTCCAAACGTGTGGTTATCGCGTAGTCCTCAGCGATTCAGGGTGGCGAGGTTGGAGAATAGTCTGCTCAGCAAGGGTAATTGGAGTGTGTCATGGACATGCTATACCAGATGAAAGGTAGTCCGAACGTATGAGGCTGCTCTAAATGTACTGTCGGCAGTTTGGGATCGTCACTTCTATTCCTGTGACTCACTTCTTAAGGGAAAGGAGCACTTAAGAATCAGAGGCATAACTCATATTAGGTGGAGTGAAAGGGTACAAACCAGATCAAAAATTAAGGTCAATTTCACTGTACATTTTGATACATTCCAGACTCTAACATAAATGAAACAGAGGGAAGTCCAAGTCGAAATCGAAATCTACTGCAGCATGACCATTATATCTATTATTTGAGACTCCTTTGTCCTTGCAACCGACTAAACCTCCTTCTGTATCATATTCTATGCACGCCCAGTAATCAGAATACAGCTCTCTGTTTAATATTACGTTTGTGGGATATGAATGTGGAGGCAAAATTAAACCCTTTTTATCCATCTCACGGGGCAGCTATTTTGGCACTTACTGTCGACTGTAAAAGTAGCTCAGAGTTGCTCAGGCCTCATATGACGACCATCATCGCAACTCGCCTGTTTTCTGAGATTTGTCATGTGACACTCATAACGCAATGCCATTTCATCTGTGTTTGTGATTCTTCTGTACAACCCTACTAATGTGGCTGTGAGGATGGTTCGGTTCAGTTGTGTTCTGCAGAACCAACCAGACTATCAGAAATGAAAGAGTTATGTCCTGGATAAAAAGAAAGAGTAAGAATATTCACATTTATTATTTGTAAAGTCCATGTCCTCAGCAATGGGCCTTGTCCTCTATTTTATAGTGCTTCCCTTCTCACCTATTACTTCTACCTGTTACCTGAAACCCACTTATGTCCCCAACAGATATTTTGACCATTTTAAATGTACGGCTTTCACTTGAATTGCTCGCTTTATTACGTCCGTCAGTTGGACTCCTGAATGCAAAGCTCAATGCATTGAGTCATCCACATGGTTATACAGAACCGGCCCTTTATGCCTACTTGATATAATGGGAGCGATACATCTCAAAATTATTCACTCGAAAGGATCTGCGTTATGTTTGGGTGTTGTGTCTTTGTAGATATTGCTGTACCCATCGCACTGATAATTTGGTCACAGAAAGTAGACCGGGTGCACCGATGCATATTTATTTTTGCGCCACGGCAAGTCTAGTTTAGCCCGTTTGTGAATTTGGTTGACCGGCTACACTCCACTTGGTGGATTTGTACACGCCCCGCAATGCAACTGCTAATTTGGTTACAAAAAGTAGGTCCGTTCTTAGACTATCTAAGAGGACATCCACCCATGCAAACATTGAGACTGCGCTTTGGGCTAGACTTGTGCTTAAAAAATCGTCAACTCATACAAACACACGCACGCATGCACCACACACACTTTGCAAACATTCATGTATGTGGAAAGGCCTTTGTTGGTTTGTTATTTTTTATATTAGTGGTAGCAGCAGCAGCAATACACACAGTACTGAACCACCAAGCTTGACTCAAATATGAACAAACTTTTTTTTTTATTTAATTGAACATTTGCTGTTACTGAAAAAAAAAATGTTTCCTTCCTTCTCTTCCTGCATGCTTTCACACTTCATTTTTATCACAGGAAGAAAAAAGAAGCACGTGGACCACAACGATCCAATCAGAATGCAGGACAGGCTGTGCCGGACCGCCCCAGCATAAATCGGCATGTTGTATAGTCTCGTCAAGTGGCCTGTTTTGCAAGGATCATAAAGAAAAGGACAAAAGCGCAGCAGTCACTGCGTGAACGGAGATGAGATAATGATGACTAATTATTCATTTGTCGGATAGGGGGCTGTCATGCTGTTCATCTCTTCTCCTCCAACACAGGAGCAAGATACTGTGACTCACTTCCATTTTGGATGAGCTGATGTCAAGTGAGGCATTGTGACTGCACCAATCTGCTGCTTTTCTCATGTGTAGGTCTCGGCACTGATGCAAATATGCGACTTACATGCCGAAAAGGGCTATTCATACAAGTCCAGTCATTTATTAGCAGATGCGCGTTCGAGTTAAAATGGCTCTCCTTGCATTTTCCGCTTGTCTTTGACACCACAAATACAACGTGAAAAGATCGAGCACCAACTCGAAATAAACAAACGAATGTTGGGACGCTTTTGCCAGTTTCTTGTGACACATTCCCATAAGTGTTACTGCTAGGTCAAACACATTAGACCTCAGTTGAATGTCACTCAAAATTGGATTCTGCCTGCAATATTTGAGGCAATTCACTGCAAACTCATCTTCCCCAGTAGTCTCGAATACGTGGCTTTACTACTTTTTTTTTCCTTTTCAAACATGCTATTGTCATTTACGAATATTTTTTTTTTCTCATTCATTCATTCACTCCTCGTTTTCCCTTTTCTGGATGTGGTAAAAAAAAGTACTGTCTTTTCATAGGGTGGTGACGGTCTAAATAATCATAAGCTATCGATTATCAGGACGTTTTTCGTCAATTTGCCCTTGTATTCCAGTCTAATTACAAATATTTACAGGCTGTACTTTTGGAAGAAATGGTGTCTTTCTGTCAAAGGTACGGCACTTGATTCTACACAGGCACAGCCCTCAGAGAAACATGAATTCAGGGGGTGAGTCATGAGGAAAACATAATCGCTTTCATTTTGTCATTAAGTGAGATGAATCCCACGACGCTCAAGATGGAGTTAAAATTAAAACATATCTATCTTTAGCAGACTCTTAGCCTTCAAGCAGTGGGTTCATCATCTGAGGGGGACCTGGCGTATTGTATGTTGAAAGAAAATTTGAGACACCATCTTTGCTATGGCTGGTGAGAGCCACACTTCAGTAGCAGTTTTGTACTGCTCAGCCAATGGCGATTCATGCTACTTGTTAAATTTGCTCAATGTTTATCTGAAAATCCATCGAAATAGAGTATCGCATAAGCAACCATAGAAAAACTAACACAATGCCACGACAAATAGCAAGAAACTGCTCGATAGTCCTAACATTGCGCATGAGGTGTCAAACTTGACAGACCATTTAACGTGTCAAACATTGCTTGTCTTTTTTTTTTTTTTTTTCCCCCGGTGATGGCCGAGAGAGGATGTTACTTCCCTCTTGGGTTCATCAGCTAGAAGTGAATCCTTAACAGTCGATTATTCAAACAATATTATGAATATTTTTTTCATCAAATTTTGAATTTACTACTGTAATTTATTGTTGATGTATTATTTACCAATCTACAGTAGAGGTGGCAAGGCATTTGCACAGTGAACTAATGAAAACACAATTCATTTTCTGCATTTCAGAGCAACTATAATTACCTGTAACACCTTTAAAATGAAGTCACTGCATCTTTCTTATGGTTTAGCTTTCCAAAAGATCTCTCAATTCACATTTCATTTTTGGCTTGCACTGTATATTCAGTCCTGCAGCTCTTCATGTTTAAATGCTTAAATGGTGTTTTGCAGTTAATTACTACTACAATAAGCCCATGACATTTCATTTCAAGCAGTTTCTTCAGAAATGACATTTTTTTAGTTCTGCATTACATCTATTCTTCTTTTTCTTTGTTGTCTTCCATACTGCTCAACTGTTGATACCTGTTAATTGCTGACAGTTTGACAGCACCTAAGGCTGGCTGACTAGACTTTATTTCTACCATTAAGGTAAGAAAAAGGAAAAGCAACGATGACACTGAAATAGAGTCGACAAGTATAGTTACATACTCTGTGAACACTGTCTCATTTTCATGGAAATGCAATTAAACAAATCTGTGTTTTTCAAAAAATAAATTACAACATAATGATACTGTATTTTCCACACTATAAGGCACAAAAAGCCTTTAATTTTCTCAAAAGCTGACGGTCTGCCTTATGATCTGGTGCACCATGTGTTTTTATTTTTGGGGGGGACAAAAAATAAAATAATCACCATGTAATTATTTATTTTTTACCTCCGCATTTCAGTTCTGAATGATTTTTTTTTAACAATATTTCGAACACCCTGTTTGAAAATGTTATATTCTATACAGGGTCAGATTTATATGGGGACAAGGAGCAAGTTTTTGTTTAAAAAAAAAACATGATTTTACAAATCCAGAAACTGTTCTTAAATTTACAAAACCATATATTTAACATTTTTTTGTTGCTAATTCATTAAAATATTTAAGTTTAATATTCAATTAAATCATCATTATACTCTTTTAAATTCTTGGCTGTGTTTTAATGTAATCAAGAGGTATTTTTTCACATTTTCTTCATTTCTGATTGAACAGCTTGACAGACTTATATAATTGTTTTAGTGACATTCCCTTTAGCGCATCTTCATCTAGTGGATGCATAGTGCTATCCCAGCCATTACTGGAGCTTCTATGCACCTTATAATATGGTACGCCTTATATATGAAAGCAGTTTTTAAATAGGCCATTTATTGAAGATGCACCTTTTAATTCACTGCACCATATAGTGCGGAAAATACGGGAACATGCTGGATTTGGAAAGGCAAATAAACGTAGACAATTTAGTGGTTCTGATAACATACAGCTTAAAATTCTAAATTCAGAAAGTTTAGGAAAAGACATTTCATATAAAGTTTTGAGAAAATATTCAAGGAGGTTCACTGCTGAATATTCAAGTCAACACTTTAAATGAGTGCTCATCATGAGGGACTAAAAACATTCCTGGCTGCATGTTCTCCACCATTTATACATTTTTAAAATGATGAAGCTTCACTTATGCACTTCAAATATGCTCAGGATTTACTTAAAGCTTTTTTTTTTTTTTTTTTTTTTTGACAGTCGTATATAACATACTTGCAAGCAGTAGGCTACTTCAGGAAAAGTACAAGTGTCTTGCCAGAAAATAAGTGAAAGATAAAATCACCATGTCTGTACTGCTTATCCTCACTCGAGTCGCAGGTGTGCTGGAATATATTTTATTTGTGCAGACAAAAAGTCACCTGGTCAAACCCTGCTTTCAAATAAAATATTCACTGTATTTTCGCACCCCCTTATATTCATAAAATTAAAGCCAAACTACATCGGTACTGGGCCAAAATTGCCATCTGCTTTTGTGTTCTGTCAGCATTTTATTATGAAGTGCGCAGTCAAATTGAAAGGACTGAACAATAGAAAGTACATTTTGTTAAATATTAGTAAAAACAAAATAATTTTACATACAAGTCAAATCCACTCATCCATTTTCTATAGCCGCTTATCCTCACGCTGGTCGCTGGCTTGCTGGTGTCCATCCCAGCTGTCTTCTAGCAGTAGGCAGGGCAACGCCCTGGACTGGATGCCAGCCTGACACCTCTGATCTTTGAGGCAGAAGTGCTAACCAGTCTGCCACCGTGCTGCTCCGCAGGTCAAATAGTTCAAAACATCTTGGCGGTTCGGTGTTTCACCATAATAAAAATGACCTTTAGAACAGTTGCAACCACATTGTAGTCAACCAGACGAACAAACCTTAACTTAGCATCTTCTGTTGCTTCTCCTAACATTGCAATCAAAACGACATTACTTATGGACCCAACTTATAGCTTGTTGTTGATTATTGTCAGGTTCACTTGTTAGACATTAGTGAGAAACTGTACTCAAAGAAGGACTGCACAATTACAATTCTACAGTGTTCTAAAGAAGCTTTTCTGAAACTTCTCTTTTTATTTGATTTTAGGAGTCTGTAATTCACATGAAGGTTCCTGCCCTAAAAAACAACATGGCCGGACCCCATTTTCTTTCTATGTGTCTGTGTGATTACTATAAGTGTGGCGAAGCATTCGGTGTGTCCAGACATTTTGCAAGATACTGTATTTTGTAGATAACAATCAAAGAGACATTGTCCAAGCTAAGCTTGACCACGCTGGTCGCCCTTCCCACGGTGAAGTTCGAGACAGCCTCACGGCAACCTTCTCATGGCATTGTTTCTTTGCGAGCAGTGCATCCATTACGGCAAAGAATTTCTTCACTGCTAGCAGTTATATTGATTGTAGCAAATGTATGACTATTTTTACAATTATTGAGACGGATTATATGATCACTTAACAGAAGCAGTTAGGACTCAAGAACTGTGCACCCTTCCCTCAACCACTTCTCAGTAAATTGTAATGAGATGAAAAAAGGCTTTAATTTGCTGCAGATTACAGAGAAAAAAAAATATCGGTCACTGAAAAAAGGCCATGCAGTCGTTATCCTGCGCACCTTAATATCGTAAACTTTTATGAACATTTGGCTTCGTCTTTGACTGAGCCATAACCATAACCTCGTAAGCCCTTCACTTGTCTGAGGACACAAAATGAAAGCTAACCTAAAAGTAACCTCATCATGAGACATTTGTAGCAATGTCAAAACCAGCAGCTGCCTTATGTCATCGGGATTGATTCTCAAAGATCAGTTTGTGTCTGCAGCAAATGTCATGCCACTACATCAATTGTCGAGACAGTCAAGTCCAGAGGGACACGGGTGCAGTTGGCAATGTCATGTCAATCATTCACTCTCATGGGGTGTCACTGTATAACAAAGAATCATAGCTCAGTGCTAGTCACTTGGAAGACATTTTACTTTTATTTGAAGACTTGTGTGCATTGCTAACAATATTCTCGATTTGTGAGAGTGTTGGCTATTCATTCATTTAATTTTCTCTCTTTCTTTTAGCCTTTGTTTATATTCCCACTCCTTTAGGTAGTTGAAATTGTTCTGAAACCTCTTGAAGGAAATTAAACAGGATCCGTAGGAAAAAAAAAATGTCCTTGGCTCCCAATCGGAGGAATGATGCTGTTTGTCAAGGTGGCATTTTGTCAAGAGCTGAACCCAGGGCGAGTGATGCAAAAGAATAGTGAAGCCTTCATAGCGTTTACTTTCAGTAGGTCAAGCACATCCATTTACAATGTCATGTCGAAGGGACAAGAAGAGGGCCCAAAACTCTTGCAATTAATTTCCTGCCTGTTAAATAAGCTTCCTTTCAGTCCTTTGTATGTGAATTAAACAAGCTAATACTTTCTGAGGTTAAGTAAATGGATAGTTATGGTTCATCGGTCCCAAAAATGACTGTGTGTCTCCCTCTCGTTTAATTTCCTGAGTCTCCTTTGTTCTAGAACTTTGTTATTAATTTTCCCTCTTGTTCCTTTGTCTACTTTTTAGATGCTCCATATCATCCTTTATTGGGTTAAACACGCATCCCATTGAAATCTGTGCTGTAAAATAAGCATCAGAGATGTTGTTTTTCTGGTTTGGGCTACCTCCTCATGTGAGGGGACAATACTAATTGAGCGCGTCATTGATTTGACCCGGCACTAGTGGCATAGTCAAACTCTCGCACCAGGTTGCCCATCCCCACATGCGGAGTTTTTGCAGGCAACAGTACAAAAGTAGGATCAATGCAGGTCGCATCTGATTGATGGGACACACTCATCAATTGCTGCTGAGAGACTGCAAAGAAGGTCACTGTGGAAAAAAAATCAAAACAAAATAAAACATCAAGTGCCTGGCGGAGGTGGGAAGGCATTCACATCGCCCGGAGCTACCTTCTACTTATTGTTGGATGCCTAATCTGAAGGCAGTTGTATTGCCTGTTTTTATCATTTGAAAGTTTGCAGTCTGTGTTGACTTTCTTTTTGCGCCAGTAACTCACACACACAAATACAAGTACATATACTTGTAAGATTTTTTTTTTTTTTAAATAAACCCTGCCCCAACTATTTAGTGTTGGAAATGATGCCAATTTTGGCTTATTAACGGGTCTAGTTTGTGTTAAATTTTACCGTTAACTATAGGCATACATATCAGAGGTCCCCAACTGCCGTTCCGCGGCCCGGTACCGGTCCATGAATCAACTGGTACCAGGCTGCATGGGCTGTACACGAAAGAACGAACTCTCCATTTTACTGTATATACTGTATTATCCGTATCTGAAAGCTATTTGATTATGAAAAACCTTTTACTGTGAACACTGAACAGATTCTCTTGGATTCGTTTTGGTCACTTGAGCGTCAAAGTTTCACTCTGGGGTCAAATGAGTAAGAACAGAAAGCTTTTGACAGGCAATACGTGGAGTCCTACTTGAAGTAATGACTTCTCGCTGTAAGGACTTCGAGCCCCACTTAGTAGCCAAAAAGGACTCACAAACTGACAGGGATGGATTCTCTACCTTTATCGAACCAGATGAGCTCATAAATGGCGGCAGCCTCAAAAGTATTTTCAGACTCCCGAGGTCCCATCTGTGTGAAGAGAGGGACAAGCTGAGGGCTTCCACAAGTTTGGAGTTAATAGCGAGTTCATACATTATATTCGCCATTCGCCCCACCACCCCACACACACCCGTCAATGATAAAACTGTCAAATATTGACCGGTCCGCCTACTTTTTGACAATCCAGGGGAATTTAGCATGACTGAAATGAGCTTGCAAATGACGGCAGTCTTAAAAGTATAGTGGACACCCAGGGTACGACATCCCTGCCTTATGTTTTTTTCAGCTTACGACGTGATCTGTGACATTTTTTCGTCCCTGCTTTACAGTATTTTTCCCACTTTACGACAAAAACAACTGTCATGACCCTAAGGGTTGGCTGTATTTGTGTTTGTTTTGTCTCCATCTTAAGGCAAATTTGCATTACGATCCCAACTGCGGAACGGATTATTCTCATAAACCAAAAAGAGAAACAGATTTGTCGCACTTTTGTCATAGCCTGTCAATCCAGCCACCGCATTCTTTCTTCCACAAACCAGTTCAACTACTTTCCAGCCAGTCAGCCCTAATTTCCAGCAGCTGCTACTAATTGTCCTGCACTGCATAAAACCCAGTCACTCCCACACAAAACTTGCCAGATTGTCTTAACATCACATATGCCAAGCATTCCCCCAACCGACTCCTCCTTGCCTGTGTACCCACCCAGCCTGTATCCAACTAACTGCCTGCTCGCCGACTACTCTTGCCTGCCTGTGTACCGACAAGACTGTCAAATAGTCTGTCAAAAAAAGGCAGTTCTAGTGAAGGCCTACACATAAAAAACAGTACTGTTTTTTGTTGGATAATGTTAAAACTGGAATGTTTGTGTCTTTCTTCTGTTGTATGTGTTCTGTCACTGCTATAGTTATGATCATCTGATGCTTCCAACTGAGGAATTGTGTTGAATCGTGTAGTAGAGCTACAATTTAGTATCTCAAGACATTTGCCTCCTGCTTACAGTGCACTCACAAGGACGACGTGGAAGGCCTCAGCAGAATATTTATTTATTTGGGGTGAAGGCTCCTATCTCATACACGGAAAACGAATGCTGAATTCACTCAGTTTTATTTGGTCGAGTGGTTGTACACAATGAAATCATCTGGCCACTTGATGAAGTAAATGACTATGTACGCATTTAACGCAACACCTTTTTTAGAGATAGGTGCTGCACGACACTACTGAGAAGATGACATGGATGAGACAGAATGATTTCAAGTAGTTTGGTTCAACTGAAGATTTACAATGTTGTGAGCACAGCGGCACATTTTGTTTGTTTGTATTTTTCTGGATAAAAAAAACAAATGTGGCATGTCAGTGATGACGGCTTTTAGATGAATTTACATTCAACTGAGTCAAAAATAAAGCATTGACTTCAAAACGTTTTATTGTTGCATGCAACATTATTTTCAGCACTTGTGTCACAGTATGTTTCGATATGCAATGAAGAAATGCATCTAAATGTACTGTAAATACGTCATTTTAATACCACCCACCCTGTGATTTAGTTGGACAGCCATGATATATGTAACCCCTAAAGTCAGGGGTAAACTTATACTCGTAATTTTGTAAAACTCACCTAAATTTTAAAAAAAGTAAATAAAGGGAGGTTGACTTGACCACTTACTAACATTTTTCTAAAAACTTTCTTTCGCCAGATTTATTTTGATCTCGCAAGTTAGGTTTTCTCGTTTTACCCGCGATCTCATTGTCATGAGATTTCGTCTGCAGAATCTCATTAAAAGTGGGCTTTTTAGGCCCAAAACGACATCAACTCTGCAATGTTTTTAGTATCAGTGACAAGTCATGTAATCAGTAATCACAATCAGGTAACAATTAGCCATTAAGTAAAAAGCAAAAACTGAACTCTTCGGAAAATCAAGAAGAAGGACAAAAGTTGACATGTTGAAGCAAAGTGGACTTTTATACCAAAATGGACTAAGTTATATCAGTGATTGCGGTCAATCATGTGTTCATTCTCTTATGGTAATACATTTTACTGTTACATTTGTTAGTATCGGTTAGTATCTGTCGTTGGTTTTTGCTCACATCTTGTAAATACAGTTTGAACCTTAAATGTTGTTCTATTTACTGCTCAATTTTTGAGACTCAATACATTTTTGTTGGGACCCATAGTTTTTCAGTATATTGCGAGTTCCGGGGATCCAACACATTCCAGAGGTAAAATGAACAATGAAGTTCTAATCTCTCGGTCAATCCACTTGGTAATTTCCAAGTTCCACGAGACAGCTTTGATTCCAAGAAATAACAGTGCCAAACAGCGGCTGAATGTTCAGCGGCATGCCTCCCAAAATTTGTTCTTTGTGTCTCATATAACCATTTAGACTCACTAAACTGATAATCAAGCACCCGCCAACGGTCCCAAATGGTTTTTCAATGACAGTTCATTTGTGTTCAAGAGTGACAGGTTTCGTTTCGCAGTACCCCTCAATCTGCTCCCCTGAACACAGCTAAACCGGTCAGGTCAGTTCCACAAGCCATTTTCCCGCTAATGATGCATGCTATTCATGGAAAGAGACATTCAATACACCTTTTGTACAGCAGCGTGGGTAGTTTTCCACATTGTCAGGTCTGTCTTTGTGTTTCTAGTGACTATCGAGTCCAGAAAGCGTTGAGGCGTGTCCTTTTCAACCTTCGATATTATTTTCACCCTGGTGACTCAGCACAGTTTGCTGTTGACATTCAGCCCAATGGCTGTTTGTATTATCTTCTTCTTTCTCTGGCATTTTTATTTTCTACCTTGTTATTGCTTCGGTTGGTTTAGTCTTTTATTAACCTGAAGGAGAAATGACGACAGTTCGATATAGTGTGGATTGTAGTGGAGAATGCTTTTCAAAGAATTTCTAGGGCTTTTCACACTGCCATCAACCAACTCTTTCATTGCGTATGCCGAGGTGTCAACTTTTGAACAACACGTCAAGTGCATATCTGAACACACAGTGCGTCGTCCCCTTGCATAAATTGGTTTCCCAATCGAGTGATGGCGCCCTACGTACATTACATCTGTATATAGGGAGAGCTGTCTCCAGGCGAGCATTACGTGCTGTGAAACATTTAAAGGGACAGTGTGTAAGATTTAGACCGTTTTTCATTAAAAAGCAATAAATTAAATGATTGTAAATTTCAAAAACGTGCAAATGAAGGTGTTCTTGATGACCCACGGTATGTTTTAATTACAATCGTGCCTCTAGCTATCATTAAATTAGGGGTGGCACTTCTCCCGAGGCGGCCATGTTTGTTATAGCTACGGACAATGATAAATGCAGTACCCCCTGTTGGCCGTAATGAAAAACGGTCTTCATCTTACACACTATCCCTTTAAAGTGTACCTCGGGAAGTCCCAAATTGAGGTCCAGCGACCCTAGCGAGGATAACAAAATGGAGGGATGGACATTTTCATGTTTGCATGTCACTGATTCTTACTTAAAAAGTAACAGCATACTACTGACTCTGAATGGACCAAAGGCCATGCATGGTTTTTTGTATTTCCAATAAGAATAAATGTGCATTCACGTATGAAAAGGCAGATCTTCCCTACTGTCATGTCCAAACGCTTGCAGAAAAGTGTAAGACAAATTGCGCGACGGGACACGGTTTACAAAAATATCTCGAAAGAAGGTTCAAAATACTGTACGTAAATCTTAAGTCATAAGTAAGACACATGACGGGATGCACAATTGCCCTAACAGCTGTTAATCCTGTAATAAATAAATAAATCAATGTTAAGAAAATAGAAAAATGGATCTCTGACGTCTATGGATATAAATGGCTTTGAATGAGGTTAACGATGTGTTTACTGTGACTGCAGTTTGCAGTTTTGAATTTACCTGCTTTACAGTATCCTGCTTATGTCAACTCATTTACGGTCACAAACTGGTGAGTGGAATTATGAAAGAATGTATGATGCCAGTTAGTGACACGAACAATGATGCTCCATTCAACAGGAAATGATCCTTATGTCAACAACAAACCGTTTGCTCTTGGAATAGTTTAATGTTGCCTTTTTTTGTGTGTTGAGGGATCCGTCTCTGAATTCAAATGTTTTAACATAAATTGTCCGCAAATGCTCTACATGAAGGTAAATGGTAGTTAGATTGCTGCAAAGCTTTGATATATTATATGACAATAATGATAACGAGGGAGCTCTGAATTGTCCACCTTCCCTTGTCCTAGATTTTAAGAGGCCCTACATCAGCTTGTGTTTCCGAACACTGACACGCCGCATTCATAAGAGGGATTATCAAATCATTCAGCCTTTAGAAAGATAATACAGTTCAATTTTCTGTGGCATTGGTAGATAGATATGTGAAAAACAGAATCAGTTTATCAAATATTTTGTTATTATACTATTGTTATTATTATTTTGTGGTCCGCATTTGGTAAGTAGTACTTTTTTAGTAGTATTTTTTTCAAGTAATCGGGACCCCTCTTATAAACTAAAATCGTGTTTATTGGATAACCTGCATTTGCCGTGTGAACATGATAGGTAATAGTTGTCTGTCAAAGTGTGCTCTCTGATTTATGTAAAGAAAAGATAACATTGCTTCACTATTAAGTTTTATTTATACAGTGTTTGGATCCTGAAAATAATATACAATTGAATTACACCACTTTTAGAGTGTCAATAACAAAAAAATAATGTATACTTAATTTTAGAAAGAAAGATTGTTGTAAGCAGCAATTGGGTCTCATCAGATCAGTGATTCCCAACCAATAATCTGTTGATGATGCTGAGAGATGATCCCATTTCACCAAATTGGTCGGGATTTTTTTTTTAATGCCATCATGCATATTGTGAGAGGAAAACAATAAAATGATATTCCGCCAGATGTAAAAAAAGTGCATTTTTAACTCGTGCATCCACTTTCTTTTGGTTTTCTGATTTAAACTATACAATGTGCCTGAACAATAGAAGGTTTTCTCCTCCTTCGTTGAGTCTCCTTCAGCCAGCCTTGACACTAATAACAGCTCTGAGAGAGTGCGTACTGTATGCACTCATGCCTGTTGTATAAATATCAAAGTGGAGAGAGGGTCTGGCAGTCCAGATGAAGCCTGAAGTGAGCCCCCTTCTAGAGAGTTGTGTGGGTGGAGCGTCATACCACTGCAGAGACGACCTTTTCAAATAAAGCCACTTCCCGGTGAGGAGACCAGGTGAGCCCATGTTTACAATTTACTCCTAATTGAATTCAAAGTGCACATTCTCTTTTCTGAAGGTGATTTGGTTGCCTCGTGTATTATAGCGCAATTCAAATAAATTACTGATGACATTCTTCTCACAATTAAAAAAAATAAAGCATTGTGGTCAAAAATCTGGAACTGAACACTGAATTCAAACATAATTGTGTCATTACTACTATTTCACAGACATTTGAGCACATGGCAAGGTTGCCTCAATTACTGCAATGTAGCTAAGGATCCAAATCACTGCTGAAGATGCTTGTTATTGCACATTTGCCACAGCTGTAGCCCCCCACCTGGGGCTTTCGTTTCAAAATTGCCATATCTTGCACATTCGCTGCTGCAAAGTGAATGCTTAATGCCTGTCTAACCGTGTGCTTGTGTGCAATGTATGATAAGTGTCTATCCAATTTGTTTGTGCAGTAGCGGCGGAGGCTTCTCTAATTGAGTGAATTTATGCAAACCACGTTCAGGTGGTGTTCAGCTCACCTACATATTAAATGAAAAAAAATTTTACACAACTTGGAGGAAGCATCCAACAAATGTTTCCTCATGCCTTTTTCACCTCTTTTTTGGATGTAAGAGTTTTGATTGAACAGTTCAAAGCAGTTTGAAATGTACCGTATTTTTGAGACTTTTTGCTCATGATTTGAGCCCCTGCGGCTTATGGTCCAGTGCGACTTAGCTGCAGGGTTTTTTTTGTTTTTTTTTTGACTAGCCACTTAGAGACTATCGGTCTAGCAAATGTGTATCTGTTCAAGGTGTTGACTATAGGAACAGGAACGACTATAAAATAGAACTGAAAAGATGTGTTTTAAAAGTATCTTATTAAAATATAAACAATGAGGTCTAAATTGAATGAGATCTTGTATAAATGTTTGTAATGTGTAAATTTGATATACAGTACACAGTATATACGAATAGTGTGCGATGGGTTTATACGGTCACTAAAATAATCTATCAGTTAATCAAAGGAAGACAGAAGTAGATGCAATCGAAGTATTGATTTTGAGTTTGAACTGCCATTCAACTATTCTGTTGGTGTTATGTTGAATATAAGATAATCAGAACATGTGTGGTTTTCTTCCCCCCAATTTTTAAAAAATGAAAGACAACTTGCAATGTTGGTATTTTAGTCAGAAACTTGAAGTCAAATCAGCATTTCACGAGCCACAAAAAATGAGTTGGCGGACTGGATCTGGGCCCCGGGCCTTGAGTTTGACACCTGTGGTCCAGAGGATGTTGTTGTTGGCAGGCATTGAAAAAAAAGAAACAAAAACAAAAAAGGAACAATACCATCTTTTGCATAAATATCTGAAGTTATGACCTGCAGTATATAGTCCAGTGTGCCTCATTTGTGATTTTTTTTTTTTTTTCCGCTTTATATGCTGGTGCAGGTGTTACAATTTTAAGGGTTACAATTAAGGAAGAGCAGTTCCACACAAAAGTCTCAACCCAGGTATGAAACATCCTGTTATGATGCTGTTGTGATGTGTGGCACTTCAAGTCATATCAAACACACTACTCTTACCCTTCCTTGAGCCTTTTGTCTTTTGCCATCAGCCTCTCTTCAATTTTTTATCTTGGTGATGAAAATATCACAGATGAACTTGAACTTCTCACCAGGGATGCACATGTGGCAATAAATCCTCTCTTGTTGGCTTACTGACTTTTTGTCCTGCAATACGCCTCTGCCTTATTGCTGTAGACAAATATAAATGTTGTACTAAAATGGCTCTGAGGCATGCTTTCATGCAGCTTTTATGCAGTTTTCAAGGTTTGCTTGTACTTGGCAAGGAATACTTTTAATTATCCCAGACTGATATGCATGACGATATTTTAAAGGTAATGTAGCCAGAGGAATCACCATACCGCTCACTCATGCACATTAATGGGCAGCGCGTTTTCAGCTACTTATGGAGTGTGTTCAAGCTTCACCTTTGGGGGATAACCAGATGCTCGTTTCAATCCTGTCTGCTTGACTTGATCTGAGAGTTGAGATCTCCAGGATGCGCAATCAGTGAATGACACTATTGTAAAATGAATTATTTACATCATATTTTCAAAACAAGGCCGCATTTGAAATAAATATGTGTTTCGCATGTTTATCACTGGTTGGCGTTCACGAGAAGATTGTATGTCATCGATTAATTACAAGTCCACCCGGTAATTATTCACATTTATGGATTATTATGGGGTTGCAAATCATATGAGCAATCTGAAAAGCCTTCACGAGATGACTGCAATTTCAACATTACATGGTAACAGTGTTTACGCACAGTTGAATAAACAAGGAGTTAAGATCTAGAAATAATTCTAACTTAATCAACAACATTTTTTACATTCATCTGGAAATCTTGACGACCCCCAAACACTCGTCACAACATACAAACTTTAAAGTGGTAAAAATCCTGAAAAATAATTCCTAAAAATGCTCATACCAAAGCACCCTTTTTGGAAGTGCTGCCATCGATTGACATTTAGCAATATTAAGTACCTTTAAATGACTGCACTGAGTATTGATTTTAACAGAAGTGTGTCCTCGAAATAGTTGAAAAATGGGGGTAACCAAACAATAGAACTGTGTAAAACAACAAACGAGTACTTGCACAACTCTTTGGAACAAAGTAACTGCTCAAGCAACAAGTCTTGGCTGCAGAAGGGAAAAAAGAAAGTGAGGCTGAGCATGTTCCCAATAAGCGAGCTGGAGTTATTCAAGTTCTCAATGTAAAATATTCTATATTTGTATTGATTTTTACATTTAAAAATATCTCTTCTTCAATCAGAGGCTTTTTGATACAATAAACATTCTTCTTAGCAATGGTTGTTGAACAACTTGAGCAATTCTAAAAATAAACTGAAGAACATTGCATGTGTTTTGTCAAAATTACAACCACAAATCGTATTCATTGTAATGAGAAGAGCCATAAGGCACCAAGAAATCCTCAATTTGCATATTTTTTTTCCACGGTTTGAACAATTTGTGGATTAAGTGTAAATAATTAATGGAGTCCGGTGCTTTTACAGTCCATTACCTCAAGATGGTCTTTCAAATCTTTCGTTTTCTCAGCAACTGACACGAGCTACTACAGCCGACATTCAAATACTTGATAATGGCTTTGCTGATAATTATTGCCTTGGCAAGTGTAGACTCTCGAACTGCTTTGGGCTAAATGAGGTTATACTGTACTGTGGCTGCCTGTTTGGCATCTGTCACAAACTGACAGGAGCCGCCCACCCCCACCCCAACATGTTTTTTGGAGCACTGCAAAAGGGAACTCAAAGAGTATGCTAAAACAGAGTACATATACTAATATGCAAAATGGGAATTCTCAACATCAATTAAGCGGTAGCCTATTGTTTGGACCTTCGACTGCTACTATTAAGCTTTCACCCAAGTGAGAGGGGCTTGATAGCTTTGTATGGCACTTTTTCATTTGCCAGCTAAAACGTCATGTGAGAGCAACATTTTGCCATCAAATGTCGTTGTCACCCAAACGTAGTTGGAACTACATTTTGTAATGAAGCAATTAATAACTGAGAGTTGTGCAGATGTTGGACACTTGTGTGGTTTCTTTGGTATAATTAGTTAGCGATAAATGTTTTGTGATTTCGTAAGCTGAATTGTGCTTAAAAACTTTTGGTGAACAGCTTCTCCACCATGCCACAGCCCCTCATGAGCTCCTCTCTAATATGTTTTTTCTGGTCACGCTTACCCTTCTTACCATACTTTCAAACAAGATGTGCAGTGTGAGTCATTTTATTTGCACATGAGTCATTTGATGCTTGAGAAGCACTGCTCTTCCGGCAGTTTTAGTCTTGACTGGTTTTCAGAATAATTCAAAATAATTGTCTTGAGTACTGAGACAAGGCAGAGGTCTAATGCCAGCGCCGAAGCATTGGAGTCGAGTGTATTTGTACAGCCCTGAATCACCACGGTCTTAAAGGATTCGCAAGTGAAATAGAAATCGCAGATAGGCTCAAACAGAACATTACAAATACACGACAGCATTCCCTTGAACAAAGCTCACAGGAGTGAAAGGAAAAATACTTAAAAACCCCATCTGGGGAAAATAAGAAACCTTGAAAAAGGACTCCATGTGAGAGGAGCCCCCTTCCGGGCTCCAAAGGTTGCACTGGATGCCAAGACCAAGGACCACCTTGTTTGCATGCACATTTGTTTGTGGAAACTTCTAATTACATTGTCCAGGGAGTGAATGACTGAACTTGGGTTACATTTTACCATCCATCGTCTAAATATGGGGGACTATTTTTATTTGGAGACGAGTCAGTTGCCTGACTACAAAGCAACTGCTCTTTTTTTTTTTTTAATATGATTAAAATGGAATTTAATTCATCAATGGATTGGGTACACACCCTTTGACATGTTATCTTCAACATATAATACCTGCAGCTTAAAATACAAAAGCTGACATTGATGAAATGCAGAAACTGGTGGCAAAAAAAAAAAATCTATCTGCCGAAGCATCTCTTCCATCTTGCTTGGGAAACGCAGTTATATTTCCGTGTAAGGCTTTGGAACGTCATATATATTCACGGGTGAGCTGAATATGATCGTGATGGGGAAATTAATAGGACAGGGAGAGGCTTTTGCATGTTATCTTTATATTAGGAACAAATTTCGAAACAAAAACTTGAGCATGCTCTGTCATTTGTTACAGCTGTTATGATTTCTGTTTGGCCTCACTATTGAATATGAGCTCCGAGTGATTTTAATTTTAGACATGTTGATTCGCTTTACATAAAAGTCTCCCCTATGTCTGAGATTTAAAAAGGACAAAGCTTCAAGCAAATAGAAGAGACTCCACCTCTGGTCTTTTGTCTCTTGAACGGCTATTCTGGACTCTGACATGGTGATGGGGAGAAACAAACACCAGCCCCTTCATGTGCTGTACCTACCGTTGTTCCTAGGAAAGGTCATAGGAATACTAGCCCATTACATTTGTATCTACTTCCACATTGAGGGAGATCTAGACTCCTGGTAGATGATATAGAGAGCTGCAAACTAATAGTCACGTTTTCTGCCTGAGTTAGATTTTTGAGCAGTGCATATGAAAAGCAGCAACCGCACAATTTTTTTTTATTGTTTTTTTACTTATTTAAGTTGTATGGTGTTTGATTTCAAGCTTTTTTTTAATGCCTTGAAGATAGACTGTACTTAGTGTATGATGCAAGAGGCACAGTTGCCTGACTTTTAACCCTTTAACCACTGTTTTTTTTTTGTTTTTTTTTTTAATAAAACTCATATATTACTTGTTAATAAGGCTAGGATACTTGGAAAATTTGTTTAAAAAGTTCCCACTTACATTTCCACCAGAAAATACCACTGGGACTGTATATCCATTATACTTGTACCAAAAAAAACATGCCAGAGAAGTGAAAATGATCACCGAAGGCCCATAATACATAGTAATAAGTGTAATCAATAGTAACTCACATATATTGCACCTATTATCAATATAGTTCCACTGGACTAGATCATTAATTCACAAGAAATTGTCCAGCACAACTTACCTTGTTGACAGTGGGCTGAGCACTGGCTTGTTGTGTCTGGAAAAGTTGCTAAATGCCACTAGAATCTGTAGATAGGTGTGGATGAAACCACGGGGATGCCATTTCATCTTATTGCTATCATTCCTATGCCCACCGCATTTTTTTTTTTTTTTTAAGCTGTGGGACACATTGTCAACCCTAACCCTCCACATTTAACTGTAGGCATAAACTAGTTCAGAAAAGATGAAAAAAATTAAATTTGCATTATTATTAAATGTATTAAATATTTGTGAAATGTATTTATTTAAAGTCTGTCAATTTCCCCCCCCCCCCCCCCCCCCCGAACTGAGCATAGGTTCTTTTAAAACAGGATATATTACATTTTCTACAGTTTATTTGCACTTACACGTGCTCGTGTGGAGCTGCTGAGTGTTCCTTTGTTCTCGCATTTCTTAGTCTTAAAAATCTCAAGGATCTAAAACATAATATTCTCTGCTTGTTTTATGGTACTGTGCTTTTCTACAAAGTCTAAATGACAGATAGTAATGTCTACCTCTTTGTGACCCACTAATCCATCACAAGGAGGCAGACCGCACAAAGTAAAATCTAATATCTCAGTTGCACAAAAACTTTCCAACTTGCAGGCTTGTGCTTGCGGCTGTGTTTTAAAGATGATCACTTCAAGTTGCCATGCCGACTACGCCCTTCTCCACTGATTGGCCCCCACTTTAGCACTCGCAGCAAGCTATATTTCAAAGCGTAGGATGAGCGTAGGTCAAGGTTTGCTATTTCCTCCATTCTCCCTTCATGGAGCCTACAGAGGAATCCATCCACATAGAAAATCTGTCATGACAGAGCAATAATAATTGTTTATTGTACTTCCAGTGATCCCCCAGTTTACTAAAAATATAATTATATCTTCATTATTACAATGACTTTTAGGTTCAAGTTATCTTCATGATTGTACATAAATTTCTCTCTAAAAAAACTAGCTTGTCTGCCATTCTTCTCTATCTCTGTCTTGAATTAAGGTTAAATTACATATCTCCATATTATAGTGATTGCAATCCCTGAAGGGGAAATTCAAATCACTCTGCTGGACTTTTTGTGTGTGCTGCAGATCACACAAAGGACCAGATCATACACATGCAGACATACGAATGGTACTTCATTTACGTAGGACTTTTTCTCCTTACAAGGCCTTCAAAGTGTTTTACAATCAGCTGCTGATGACGCGGCGTCAAGAGCAGCGGTGACTTCAGTAGCTTGCTCAAGGATTCTTCGACATGGTCACAATGGGCAGGGATGGAACTCACAACTACCGAGTTGCCAGGCGACCTCTCTACCACTGACCCACACCACCCCAGATGAGAATTTTAGAATAAATGTGACACACAAACAGTGTTGCGCCTCTTGAGTTGCGGGTTGGTGAGAGCACCCTTACAAAAGCCAGCTTCGAGAGCTAATTCACTTCTGTCATAGCGAGAATTTAACCATAGCCCTCCAAAATCCAATAAACAAGAAGGAGTTTTAGGGAATTGAGGGTTCAATTTCTAACAGATCATCTGTAGGAAGACGTATGCACAATCCTTATGACTGTGTCATCTGGTTGTATTTGGTGTCATTTGTTTAACATTATCTAGCTCCTACCATGGAACAAACTGGGACGGTTTGTGATATTCTTTATTATTGCAACAGCAAGTGTGAAAACGGGGGGTGTCAAACAGAGGTGTTATGTCTTCCTGTGACTGTGTGAATCATTCTCTTTAGCATTTTAACACTATGCGCCCTGTCTGTGAAAGCAGGATCACTCAGCTGTTTGCAAGAGATCATCATTTGTAGCACCTACATTTGTAGTAATCATGCTTCAGAAGCCATGATAATACTTCTCAATTCAGACAATGTTGAAGCATTACAGCATCTGAGTATTTAGCTTTTTTTTTTCTTTGGCTTTGTGGGCAACATAACCCCGGGACCAGCTTCACCATAGAAGGAGGGTAGTTGTGGCCGGCGTGGCTTAGTAGAGTGTCTCCTACCTAAGAGGTTTTGGGTTTGATGCCCCAACCATTTAGTAACATATCAGAGTACTTGAGCTGGACTCTGAACCCCCACTTCCTCCCAATGCAGCTTGATTAGTAGGCGAATGAGAAATCAGTGTAAAGCACTTTGAGTACCTGTGATAGAAAGCTCTATATGAGTCAAAAATCCATCCATCTTCTACCGCTGTATTCCGGAGTCGGGTCACAGGGTCAGCAGCTTGAGCAGGGAAACCCAGATTTAAGTCAAAAGTCATTTGCCATTTATAGGAGGAAAAAATACACCCGAATTTACACTTACTTACAGTACTTTATTCCAGGCCCAATATTACCTTTCAAAGAAGCTTTTAGCTGTATGTTGAGTCATGGTTTCTGGCTCTGTAGTAGTAGTAGTCTCAGTCATTATGCTTCAAAAAAGTGTAGGATTCTCAAGTAGTTTGCATACGCCTTGTTTATTTACTGTATGATTGTTGTGATACTTATTGTAGTTATTTTACTTTGCATGACCTGTTGCTTATGTTAGTTCAGATGCATTCATTATTAATGAGAAACGCAAGTAAATGGAGCTGTTCTTTCAGATATTCTTCTTGTGCTCACGGAATTGATTTGACAGTCAGAGCAATCCACCAATTGCAGTTAACATGCGAGCAACTCCTGCTCCAATTTTAATGAAGGGTCATATTAGTGAAGCCATTTTTGTTACTCGTGCAAACAATAATGTGTCAAGCAAAAGAATGAATGAAAATAAAAACTGAGCAGTTGTGTACCCAGCAAGTCTGTAGGAGAGTGAACATATGGGGTGCGCTCTTTGAACCGTGCTGATGAATGAAAAGGTGGCAGTCCAGAAATAGACATACTTCGCACTACTTATTTTAAAGGATAGGTGTCACTTATGTTTTATATAATGTGTCAGCAGTGACAATGTGTTAAATGTCTAGTGCCAGTCGATAGAAATAGTGATTCTGGCACTGAGGTTACTTCACTTAAAATTTACTGGATGAGAATTTGCAACATGGATGACTAAACACCAGATGTGACGTCATATCAGTTTTTTTTTTTGTTTTTGTTTTTTGCTTTCACTTTTTTGACAGCATGTCCAAGTATATAAACCCAAACAGTGTCCATTATCAACATTACCAAAATGAAAGCATCCATTCCGCCACAGTAGAGCCCAACTAGTCCAAACACAAGTATTTGTTGTGTCATGAGGGACCCTTAACGCATCTGCTGTGAGTGATTTTGTGCCGCCCTCCAGTGAAGAGTCTCTGAGGAGATTTGACATAAAAACACTCGTTGATGCACGTTTTGCTCAACAAAAGAAAAAAAAAGTCTTTGTTTGCTACTCCTCACACAAAAGCAAAACCATGTTTGGATTGGAAGCATTGTGTATGGTCAATCTTATCACAGCAATGTGACAACGAGAGGGTTCCAGATCATTCATGTGCAGTTTTGTTTGAGATGACACCCTTACATATGATTAAAACAAAATTAATATCAATCAACGAAGGGCTTTTTTTCTGACCAGTGACCTTTGGTTTGCTAACATTTGTTTGTAACAACAATAATAAGGTGGTAGAAATATCCTGATTGTAATATTAGGTAATTGTTTTTATAGAAGCAAAAATACATTGTTTTTCCTTCATTTGCTGTAACTTCACCAAAGCTCGCTTGACTTTGATGCAAGCAGAAATCCTCAAAACAACGTATATTACAGGTACATCTACTATCAAGCAATGCATTTGTTTGCATAATATCATAGAGCAATTATGTTTAATTCTTGCGTTCCAGTGCATGTTCTAAACCCTCTAGCATTGTTCCCTTGTCCTCATACATTAGATGAACAATAAAAGGCCTTGTGTGCAAGCTCAGCAGAGGGCTGAAGAACAGTGACTGTGACAAGCATGAATATCACTCTCAAGAGCAGATTACAGTTTGGGCATCTCATGTATTAGACAACAAGATCACAAAGTAAAGTTATTGCATGTAGATATAGAATAACTGAATATTTCTGTCAGGTGTTGTTAATCTAATTATCTATCAGGACTGTAGAGTACTTGGTGTCGTAAAATCACACATTAGAAGTAATCACTGCCAGCCTCATTAAACTGTAATGTCTAAACGACCAGATTTTTTTTGCGGTTTAGACAGCGTAGTGTTTTCGACAGGCTGGTCTCCATAGTAACAATTCAGACAAGTGCTTTGTGTTGTACAGTGTCATCTATGACCAACTCCACTCGATTCAGTGACAAGCCAAGATAACTTGGCAAAGAAAACCTGGCAAATGAAAGCTCAAACCAGCATTATAATGGCGTTCAATGATTCATTAGAAAGTATTTCTCCTTAATATACCCAATCAAACGTGGGTGCTTTTTTTCACAGGAACAAACCCTACACCAGCATTTTCTAGTTTAAGTTTGAACTAGGGGTTGGACTCAATTCAAAACATCTTTCATCACAGACTTTGTAGGTAATAAATCTTGACTAATCAGTGTGCTGTCACTTGACTGTGGTGGAGGGTTTTGTCTGTTCCAATGGTCTAGGACATGGGTTGGCAACCTTTAATATTCAAAGAGCCATTTTGTCCCTATTTCCACGGATAAGACAACACCGGGTGACGCAAACGTATTTGTACGATAATTATGGTAATGGGGCAACTAGGAGGGTGGAAGTAAATGGACTCAGTTGGGCGTTAGCACCCAGCGGAGTTGCTTACGGAAGCGTTTATTAGCCAAGGTTATACCACATTATTTACATCAAAAGCAGAAAGCCGACCAAACCAACGTATGAATCCATCCGCGATCAA
This sequence comes from Hippichthys cyanospilos, assembly GCF_059441005.1. NCBI lineage: Eukaryota > Metazoa > Chordata > Actinopteri > Syngnathiformes > Syngnathidae > Hippichthys > Hippichthys cyanospilos. Next base: position 30,111,787 of record NC_142369.1, on the reverse strand, counting down.
AAACAGGGGCATTAAAATGAGATTTATTCCATCTTAAGAATTCTTTAAGCACTCGTTTGTGTTGTTTACTTACATGTGTTATCTTATTTTAAAAGACTGATTTTAAACTGGAAGGCCACTCTGTATTTCCTTTTTATGTTCTTCTTTTAACGGTGTTCGTGGTTACCAAGGTTGTTACCTTCTTGGTTTCAAGAAAAGAACTAGCAGACTGACCAAAGGTTGAGGCCGTCCTTGTCCACACGCAGGGCCAATAAGATGACATTAATTTTGTGTGAAGAATCCTTCAAGCGATTTAGTTTCAAATGTACAGTTATCTTACTTTGATTGAACTGATTGGCTGTCTGGCGTCACGTTTCCTGTCCCCTGGCACGAAACAGGTCCTATAGACGCCCAATCACAAACTTCATTGACAGCAATTCAAACGTGTCGCTTGTTATGCCGTTCACGTAGTCGATCTGAACCAAGCATTATTTATTTTCCCAAACCACGGTGAGCCGCAGCATAAGGATAAAAGAGCCACGTGCGGCTCCTGAGCCGCAGCTTGAAGGTTCTGGCAGGGCCGTGGCAAACAGGTCCTAGGTGAGAGACCAGGAAGAGCTCACAGACCCCCTCTGAGGTCTGCTCTGATGGGTGGATTCGATGACATGCACCTGGTAGCCCAGTGCAGCCAGAATAGCTGACCAACTGTGGCAGGGGCCGATGTACTTCAGGAACATGGAATTTTAGCTCTCTGGCAGGGACGGAGTCTTTGCTGGTCTACAAGGTTGAGAAGTCCAAATGGGCATGGACTGTTGTTTATGCCTGTGCACCAAACAGAAGTTTAGGGTTCCGACCCATTTTGGAGCGTTCTCCTGCTTGAAGATTCCTTTACATTTTTGCAGTATGTGCCTGTTTGGTGAAAGCTGGGATGTGATCAAACGATTCCGATAATAGTCATGTAACATTTTTGTACAGGATTTCACTTATCCTCCCCTAAATACTAGGTGACATTTACTCTCATTTGTATAAGGTAAAATATTATTTTTGGTGTGTAATACATTACACTACCGTGTTTAATCAAGAAGTAATGCATTACAGTAATTACATTACTTTTGCAATGCGTTACTCCAACCACTGGAAATAGACACACAACTAAAGTGACACGAGACAAGATAACTTCCCCGAGGCCCAAGAGGGTGCTTTAATTTAATCAATGAGCCACTCATAGCTGATAAATGTACTCCTTCCCACTGCAGCTCTCAAGATGACAATGTGCGACGCAAGTTAAAAATGCTGTCGTCAACTATGGGCCAAGCACATGTTCCAATTACCCGTTTGACAGTCAGGGCAAAGCTATGAACACAATAAAGCATAGGTTTTAATCCTACAGCACTGAAAATATCTTTTTTGATCCCCGCCGATACTTTTCTCTGTCGTGTTTGCAAATTTTTAAAGTGATCATGTTGTTATCGGTTATTTATGCATATGCAGCTTCTTCTGACAGTCTGTACATGTTAGGTTAATTAAAGACCTCAACCCTTGTGCAGTATTTTTGTGTACTTTTGTTCCACATCATTCTCCTAGTATTTTAGCCAAACTAGTGCACAAAGGTTGATTAAACATTGGTGTGACTGGGATTGAGTGCCAAGTAAAAAACAGAATCATCTAAAGGCACTTTATGAATGGAACCATGATTCTCATACTTAAAACAGTCTTGAATACAGTACAGTGCTACCTTAAAACCTTAAGTATTGAGATGCAAGCGCTTTTCTTGTTTTTGACACCAATCCTCCTTAAAATCAAATTGAGAAATAAACCAAAATACAACAGGATACACAAAACTATCAACATTACAAATGTACTTATACACAAAAGCACAAGAATTTTGCCTCAACAGTGGCAAGTATTACAATCCAAAAACGTCTCACTTACCAGCCTAAATATTTAAGAACCTCCCATCTTGTATAAATGTTCATTTTCAAGGTTTGTTTCAGTCTTGTATCCCTCTAGTGTTCAACAATGTTCCCATACTTCCACAGCGATTTCTTATAGACTATACTTGATATTTTTTATACATTTAATCCTTCACAAGAGATGAATTTCCGTATTCATTTATTTATTTATTTATTTTGCTGCTGCTGATGCCCTGATTAGACCATTACATGTGCAAAATTTTGTGCTGTTTCATTTAAGTGCTGACAAACACTGGTTAGAGTGGGGGCCTCCAGTTCTGTTTTTTGCTTTGGAGGTCCCAACAGGCCTTATAATCACCCTAAGTAGGACTAGGCATTCTTTGTGATACAGTGGACCATGTCGTCTGAATGATCAAATACATATTTTTGTCTAATGAATAGTTCTGAGCATAGACAATCCAAAGGCATCATTTGCATTACAAGCCCGTGTGAGCTTCAACTGCTTGTCTTCCTGCTTTGGTGCAAAAGCATATTTTTAGTGTTGTACTCAGTGTATATTTAAGTTGAGAAAATGAGTTACGTGACTAAATGTGTCTCCCTAAATGTATACTTGCTGGCAGCAACAACAGCACGCAAGTGCCCTACGTTGAGTTGGGGTGACTTTTAATGAGGTCGGCTCAAAGCTCGCTAATCAGGCTCGCATGTGTGCAAAAGCCAAGTCATAGCTCCTCTTTTTGCTGGATTGTTGGCCCAGCTGGGTCCTTTCTCTTCAACCACCGCCAAAGCCTCAGCCAACAGGATTCAACAGCTTCCTTGAGGGCTTATATAGTTGTCATGTAACCCTTTTTTTTTTTTTTTTACCCTGCTGCTTTTGGAGCCTCTACGTCCTACTTTGCCAGGCTCCATCCAAACATTTCTTCATCTATTGGGTTGGATCCGTCTGAAACTAAAATCAGCTAAAAACTTCCAAATCGGACTCATCATGAAACCATGTGTCGGATTAATACAACTTTAGTGGGGAAAGAAAGCTGCTGTCAGTATGAAAAACTACCAGAGTTAAAAAAAGCAGCTGTATTGATTTTGGGAAGGGTTAGATATTTAGTGTGGAAAACCGTTGTCACCTCACAGGCAGTGTGATGCACTTAAATGGAGACGCGATTGGTTGTTTTTGGTCATGGCGCAAATATGTATCAGCCCAAGTCATTTTACAAAAACACTTCAGGCAGTCACAATGTTCCAAATGTACAGCTGTTCTTCTCTGGAGCCTTGTGCTCAATCATGTAATTGCCCCTGCTGCTTCAGTGCTTTTAATAATCAATTCTTGTAAACCACCTGACTTGTGTAAAGATGCCAAACGAAGTCGAAGTGAAGAAGAGCAGCATTACGCGTCAGTGAGCATTGAAATCTAAAAATGAGAACAGCTTCTAACTGTGTCCTATCTTGAAGGTCATTTAGACTGCCTGAGCTGCATTCAGCCTCTACAAAGCACCACTACCCACACAGAGTCAAAACTGCAACACAAATATCACAGCGCGAGAATGTGTCATCATCACTGGCTAACCAAGATGGTTTCAGGAAAGCAATCAAACAAAATAAAAATCGCCCTGCTTTTTTTCTACTAGGAAGTATGATGTAAATAAGCAGTTCATTCAGATATTGATAACTTGCACCATATCGCTCCTTAACTGCCAATGGAAGGTATACAATATTTCTAAAGATCTAAAAGATTTATTTACCCCTTCATTTTAGAAAGTATAATGTGATGGGCTAAATAATTATTTCCACCACATTAGTGTAATTTGTAAATTAAACAGGTTGTTCCAAAAGCCTTGGGCACATTTTGGCATTGAATATCTTAAAAAAAAAAAAAAAATTAAAAAAAAGGGAAAAATCATTAGTGTTATAAGAAGTTAATGGGTTTAATTTTAAAATTTGATTTTTTTTTTTTTTTTTTACCATTTATAGTTAAGTAGATATGAGGGTTTGACAAGTGCCCAAGACTTCTGGAACAAACCATTGAATCATTTTATAGTACTATTTGTTAAAAGGGGATTTGGTCCTGAATGCAAATCCATCCACACATTTGGGTGCTCTTTATCCTCATTAGGGTTCCCGGTGAGCTGGAGCCTAACCTAGGTAACTTTGGGCTGGAGGCCACCCTTGGTTGGTCGACAGCCAGTTGCAGGGTAATAACCGCAAATGGCAATAGCAACAAATATAGTAATTACTCCTTACACAGCAGTTGTTTGAGTGCAATCTGGAATGAGAGATGTTGGTTATATCGGTCAGTTCTCCTGCACCGAATGCCCCACCGGCGTTGTTGACTGCTCCTTAACACCTGATACCGTACTTTAGGTGAGCGAGCAAAGGGCCTTGCGTGGTGGGAATCACAGGAACAAATAGAGGTGAAATTTATGACCAGTCAGGCAACATGCTGGGACAGGAAATCTTTGGACAAGCTCAGCACCAGAGATCAGGAATAATTTGCAGTGACAAGACACAGATGCAAACTGACTGCTGCTACAACGGCTTCAGACAGCACGGGGCACCTGAGTGTACTTAAGCTTACCTTTACAGACTGGCTGCTGTCAGTCTTCATCCAGCTGCACGGGCCAACCTGTGACATATTAACATGGGTAAGGTGAGCTTGCTCTTTCCTACATCACAACCCTGTCTAGGGGTGCCGTACACATGTTCTTTTCTCTTGAAATTATAGGACACGACACCGGGTGACATTACAACAATCCACATCCGCAAAGCAAGTTGAGCTTTCTGCAATCAACGATGCTTATATTCAACGATCGATAGCTACGTGGAGAAGCGAACTTTAATTTTTGTTGCTTTCCAAATGTGGTATGGTTTCAGCAAGATCATACTTTGTTCAAGAGCACACTTGGGCCACAGCTAACCCCTTGGATATGCAAGGCAAATATTCAGAGCCCTTCTTCTGCTTTGTTCATTTGGACTAAACATGATTTATGTGACATGAGACACTTTGTGAGCAACATCAGTTATGCACGACATCTGAACATCTGACTGTGGTCCAAGGCCTGCGCGGGAATTTGTTTGAATGCACAGAAACATACAAAATTAGAGAGAACGTTGAACATTTGAACATGATGCCGCTCAGTCTCCTGGGGCCACCTTGCACGTGTAAGTCACGTGAGGTCCCTTTTTAACCGAACATTATACACAGTATGAAAATTAAAATGAAAAACCCTAGTAAAGGTTGGCTTATGAAGAACTTTGTAGCCTTTCCACGATGATCAAATAAAATCATAATAAATAAATAAAGTAGCTTTTGAGAACGCCAATCCCCAAGTGGTGGGGTACAAGCAACTTTTTGAAATCTTATTAGGAAGCCAGATTTTCTATTACACAACATTTCTCTCCACCCTCAGGACTTGTCCACGAACAACTTGTGCTCAGTCTGTACACTCAATGTCAGTTCAGGTTACAGGAGCATTGGATGGTACTAGATGGTTTATTAAAAAAATGGAAAGAAAAAGCCTGATGCACAGCTGCGAAGCTGTTCTAATAAGCCATGTAAAACGATGCTGAGTGTCCTGGTTGGATATGATAAAACATTTTGCATAATGTGCATATTATTCAGTGCTCTCTTTACATAAATGAGCTGACGAAGCCTCAGGAAAGTAAGCTGGGAATTCTTTGCAGTCGCGTGTAAAAAATATTCAAAAGGAGGTGAAAGTTGGTTAATGTTTAGCTAACAACCATTCAAAATGTAAATGAAGCTAAAATTGCAGACGTAAAATAAAATACTACTGAAAGAAGAGAAGAAGTGGTTTAAATGTCAGTGTGAATTATGTCGAGGTGACCAAGTGAATCTTACTTTGTGCTGCATGTCAAATGAATGTCCAAGCTCTTGTACTGACTTATAAAAAATTAAACTTCCTACAATGTCCAACACTTGGTCGGTGGTTTGAACAATTGAATAAACAGTTAATGCGTTGGCAGATAAAGAAACAACCTGATGCGTGCTTTTCATCTGCATCATGGCTACTGACAAGGATTTATTTACGATTCATGATGTAATGTTCATGTTTTACTCTCTTTTTTTAAGCATTGGACCGTGGCTGCTATCGTTTATTCTTGAGCTCAAAAAGTATTCACAGTACTTTTTTTTCGCAGCTCTCAAAAGCGAATCAAGGCTATTTTTTTTTTTAAGTATCTGTGACTGTGTTTATATTTACTTTTCACCTTAAGCTAAGGACTATGCATAAATGAATTGCCATACACACCTCCAACAATGGCTGAATCCCAACATTGCTTTAAAAGAAGAATAGGAAAAAAAATTCAAGTTGACTGGGTATATTGTTTGCTTAACAACTTTTAATCCAATACATGCAGTTTCCCTTCAAAATCTGTAAATACAAAAAACAATATAATAATATAATAATATATATATATATATATATATATATATATATATATATATATATATATATATATATATATATATATAAAGTAGAACTTACTAAATGGTCCTAATCACCCATTAAATCTCACACACATGGCTATATATTCGTAATAAGACACGCGATTGTTCTGACACTTTCACAAATTCATAAACATCTCATAATTAGCGCCACATATTTTGTTGTCTGCTATTGCGTGAATGCAAAATGGCTAGCGGATCCTGGCACACATCAGATCACTCTGGTGTATTGCATCAAAATCATCAGGCCTCCCTTGTAGCATTACAGTAAATGACAGCTTGAGTGACAGAAGGACCAGAAGAAAGGAACTCTTAACACACTAAAACTTGATAGTTTTGGAAAAGGCTTAGTGATGCTTTTTATCCAAAAACGAAATTAGCATAGTCATCAGCTTCTTGATTCGTTTCTCCTCTCACATTGTAAATCTGATGGTGCCTCACTCAATACAGGGAAAATAGCTTTCTGTCTCAGAGCAAAGGCTGCTTTCTGGCCATCCACACTTATGGATAGCCCAGTTAAGTGTGCATGTTTTTTGAATGTGAGGAGAGTCCTTGTGAAAAACTGCAAGCATGCAAACAACATAGCACACACACAGCAAACATCATAGCACACACACACACACACACGCACACACACAGAAATATCCAAGTGGGAAGGCATGTTACAGTATTCACACGTCCACTCTGCCACCTAAAACCATTCCATTTAAAACAAATTTCTGAATGCTAATGACAGTTACAGACTAATGGACTTGGAATGTTTGCATAAATTTGCAATCATTCATGTTCACAAAAACAAGTACTATACTGTACAACTTTTGTAGACCGAATAAAATCTCATTAACTTTGGTGGCAGTATTAGTTTTCCTCTTCCACTTGCACACAAACACAGACAGATATTTTGGTATTTCAAGTACATTGCAAACCAATGGTCAGGCAACCAATTTTTGTTGTGTAGGAGGTTTTGCAGGACTGTTGGCAGGAAAAAAAGTGAATGTGTGTAAAATCGCAGACATGTGTACAACCCACTATGTGGCTTGAGTAAAAAAGAACATGTGAATATTAAATCTAGACAGCTGTTTGAATCTCAGGTATATTGGGGATATTAAAAGAAAACATTTAACCCCCCCTCAAAAAAATCCACAATTAATGCGCAATTCATCCATCCATGTGTTTTCTACAGCCGCTTCTCCTCACGGGGGTTGCTGCCTTGCTGGTGCCTATCCCAGCTGACATCGGGCAGTAGGCGGGGACCCCCTGAACTGGTTTGCAGACAATTGCAGGGCACACAAGGAAAAAACAACTATGAATGCAATCAGATAGTGTCAGATAGTGATGATGACTTTTCGACAAATTAATTATCGGCTGTGTCAAAAATAAAGCATTGAAACTTCAATCTCTATTATTTTTGCAGTTGTTGTGCTCTGAATTTTCGAAATTATGAAAATTCCTCCTATGATCTTTTCATGTTAAATAATCTTTATGGTTTGAAACCACAACTGTGATGCCCTTCTGTCAACATGGATGTTTCTCAGTCATTACACCAGGCACGTCAAACACAAACCTTCGATTGAATTGAAATTGAACAAACCCACCACAACAGAAATATATTACGCATAGGATGATTATTCATGGAATTGTTGAACAAGGTTTCCTGCATACATCAACAAGAATATTCTCCGAATAGCCTTTTCATGGGACCAGAGCCTCCCAGCTATCTCAGGCTTCAAACCATTTTTGCTTCAATTGTGTGGTGGCATAAAACACATACAGTAGAACTTCAAGTTACTGTGGAATCTCAGGTTACAATCTTTAATTGGTTCTTGTATGTCTGGGCCTCACTAGTTTAATTAGCAATAAAAGTAGGGGGAAAAGTGCCGGTGGACGCCATCAGGAAACTCATTCAATATTTACTCTTGTAAATGTTAACTATTTCACTGTTAGACATCGGCATGTGCAGTACATGTGTGATAAATTATGTAGAGTAGACAGTGTTCCCTCGCTACTTTGTGCTTCAGCTTTTGCGCTCAGTGATTTGCGTTTTTCCTTTCCTTAAAAAAAAAAAAAAAAAACTATCCACCAGAGACGGTCTATGAAGGTTTCCTGCATGCGAAACATGACTGTAATTGCACACACCTGATGTCAAACTACAGTAGAATGGAGCCCGTAGCTTCCCAAATATTACAAACTGCGAAGCAGAGTTTACATTTGAAATTCCAGTTAATTACAGTGCCGTGCCGTGACACGTGTTGTCTAGACATTCAGTCAATAAGCTCACGGGCACTCCTACAAGACATGTACTGTAATTGGCTCCCGGTGCTACAAAGGCAATGAGTATAGGAGTGGGTTGCAACTCCTGCCATCATTGGTCCATGTCACAACTGAAGCCAATCATGTATCTTGTAGGAGTGCCCGTGAGCCTATTGATGGATTGCCTGGCCAATCAATCTTGTCAAAGCTGTTGACAGCAGGCGAAGGAGAACAAGTTGTCCAAAATGTTGTTATACTTCAAGGCAGCAGTCGCCGAGTGAAACCCATACGAGAGCAACACCAGAGCATTAGGAAGATGTCACAAGTTGGAATAAATTGGAATTTGAGTGTAAACTGCTCGTTATCATGTTTCATTAGCTACAGAATCCACTCTGGGTTGACATCTGAGGACCGTTAATCCGAGTGCAACTACATCCCTTCTTGTTCCCCGACTGCAACCAAGTGATGGAAAAAGGAAGGGATAACGGTGCAGTTACTTTATAAGGTTTAACATTTAATAATTTAAGTAATTATGTGTACTGCAATAAACTTGGTCTCAAATATGTAAAGTATAAATACTTTTCACATTTCCTGGCGGGTGGAGCAGAGGTTCCTACTTTGCAGATTTCCTTTTTTGCGGGGGGGTTGGTCCCCATTAACTGCGAAAAATGAGGGTACAATGTAATGGCAATATTGCTTGCGTGAGGACATGCGCTAGTCGCCTGTGTCTGCAATTTATGTATATGTAGTGGCTTGAGGGGCCCTTCTCACCCATGGGCCTGAGAAATCAAATGTAAAATAATTTCATCTTTATTAGGCATTCAAATTTTTTGGTCTTTTTTTTTTTTTTAACTCTTCACCCACAGGGAAGGGGCAGGCACACAGCTCTTTCGCCATGGCCCGTTTTGACCACCGTGGTGTGTAGACTTCTTAAATACACAGTACATGGCATTAAAGTAAATAACACAAGAGTGGATAATAAATATGTTCACTTTGAAGCGTACAAGCCGCGTGGCCTCGTGTGCAACTCCTTTGATGCAGGCAACATTAAAAAGCATGCATGTACCTTCCAGCATAAGCTAATCACAGAATGCTGCCTTGAGAAAAAATGGAGGGAATATTAATTAATGTGGGTTGGCACTTTGGAGATAGCATCTCTGCATAATAATTTGCTGCAGGTCCATCCCTGTTTACAACAGTCACTCAAGTTGTGATATGCCACGAGGGTTGGAAGTGTTACTTTAAAACCGTCATCTGATAGACAGCTAATGTAACTTAATTACTTTCAATTAAGTTTGGATTACTCCAATTTAAATATGCTTAATCAATACAAACTAAATTATACATCATCATTATGTTTGTCTGGTGGTTTTGGTCTAATGATTGTTTACAACTTTACAAGGTTTTGGAACAGGGAAAACTAGACCACTCAAAATTCGAATCGTAAGTGTCATTAGGCATATCTCTTTGTATTTTAGAGATGCAGATACTTTATGTGTTTGTTACATCGTGCTGTGAATACTGTATCGCATTGTTCGCTGGTCTTCTCATGTCTCGTATCAAAAGTCTGCAGTCATTCCAAAAATAATGATTATATTATCCAACTTGCATTGGCTTCCGATGCACTTGGGATGTGATTTTTTTTTAATTACTTATAAAATGTCGCACTGCTCACCCCCTTATTATCTCATTGACTTAGTATTACACTACTGTCTATGATTATTATTATTACTATACCATACCATATGTTCCATCGGACACAAGACTGTGGTCTATTAATGACTTTTTTGTCTGGGAACCAGTGCTCTGGAATGCCCTACCTAAAGAAGTTCAAGCAGTTGCCGCAAAAGAAATATTTAAAACCTGACTGAAAACTCATTTTTCGAATCATGCATTTAGTTTGACTGCACCTCCCTCCTTTTTCTCTCCTAACCCCTTAGGTTGTGATGAACGAATTGAATTCTGCCTTATAAACTTGCGCTGACCGACTAGAGCAAGATTCACCAACTCCACGCCGTTTCTCTGGAGATGGACCGACCGAGCCTGATGGGGAAAAAGGCTTTAGTGTCTCCTGGCATCATGTCATTGTCACAATAGACAATTTGATTAATATAGCACAATGCGTAGTTATGTTAGCTCTGGGTATCTATTGCACCCTATTGAGCCTGTAAGGGGTGTCCTTACCGCTGCAGCCCTTTGTCAAGGTTCCCCGAATGGGGATTTGAATTTTTCCCTGCCCTTCTAGGAGCTTTGCTCATGGAATGCCATTGTGAATTTGTGATGCTCTCTGTCATTTTTTTTTTTTTCACTTGTGAAGGCCCTAGAGGCTCTGTTGTGATTAAGGGCTATATAAATACAGTTGACTTCACTTTGACTTGACTTAATTAAAGTGGATCGTTGGTCCTTGGGAGATGTATACATTCTTGCAGTGTTTTCATTGCTTGTTTTGGGTGTATTTTGAATTTAGGGGTAGGAATCATGTTTATCCCCAAGCTTTGCGTATCACTACAAACCCAACAAATAATGGACAACTGAATTCCCCAACAGTTCCATAAAACAAATTGCTGACAGAGAGCAGGTTATCATTTTGTTGGTCTGGCTGTTTTTAATTCCAGGAATGAGCCACGCTCAGTATACAGTAGTCAAACAATGACATTTCTGTGAGCAATAATTTTTTGGAAGGCATATTTTATGCAAACGGCAGTTTCAATGTAAATGCGCCATTTTATCTAGGTCCCTTAGTTCTAGTTCGGTTTTATCTTCCAGATGTGTCTGAGATTTTATTAGATTGGAATAAGTATTTTTTTATTACATAAATAATGTAGTTTACACCAAGTCATAAGCATTCTTTGTTGTTGGTCCGATCCTAGTAATCCTTCTTTTATATTATCCGAAGCAAAGTAATTCGTAATGTGTTTGTTTTATTTGTTTTTGGTGAAAAATATTCTTCACTTACCCATACCAATACTCACACATGCATAAATAGACAAATAAATGCATGCTTTAACAATGAAAACAAGCACAATCTTAGTAGAAGTTACAGAATATCTGAATTTGCTGTACAGTAATGTCTATTGTTGTTTTAGTAATCTTTTTTTTTTAACAACGAATAATATATTTGGCAGTGTAAAACAAAGCAAAACTGCATTTTTTCAGCACAGTCAACACTTTTTAATGTAGAGTTTAGTAGTGGATTGTACTGTGTGCAACCGCTATGATGTCATCTTATGAACAGTGCTTGAGCAGTTGTCAACATTCCACCCACCTGGGTTAGAAACATTAACTTATCAGGGCATGTAGTGTACCAAACTTGACAAAAAACATGTTGCGCCCTTGAGTGATATCTAACTGTATGTATTTCACTGTATGTATTAGAGAACTAACCAAAATATGATTTGCTATAAGACAATCTGTGTCATGTTTGTTTATCAGAGCTGAACATAATGTTTTACAGTATTACACACGGATAGAAGCACAAACACATTATTTTAACAAAGCAGGCAAACAATGTTAAGGCTTATAGACAGTAAAATTGTGGGCTTGAAACATGAGCTACTCCAGTAGTCTGTGTGGGCTGGAAGTAACCGACAACAAAGAAAAAAAAACAGCAGTGTTACAACAATCCAGCCTCAGACAAAAGTGTGCAATAACTTTTCAATGTCTGCTGTCAAGTGAAATGGTCAGGCAAACAACACAATGTACTGTACATGAAATGATAGAAGGACACAAATGTCAGGAGACATTTCAAAGCAGAACAGCATCTGTGATAACATTTTGACCAGTCTAGATGAATTGAGAGTGGCTCAAGATAGACCAAGAGAATATGTTCCGGAGGGGCATATAAAATGCGAGGCCACCTGGGTGGTGGCCATCCAACTGCGGTGCTGGCAATAGGCATTCACAACCCCCTTACCACTTAGTTTGATTTACAGAATTGTGTTTGGGTGTTTTGCATCCTTTAAGTGCAGTAATCTGTGTTGTATTGCTGTAGTGTATCAGATGAAGGACACTCTTACACAAACACATACACAGACACCACATCAACTGTCAGAAGTCAACAGTTCTATCCAGAGAATGTGCCACTCTTGGCCGTTCCCGGCAGGTCACGTCATGACCCCACATCCCCCTCGGCCCCTCCGCATTCATCTACATGTTGTGCGAGATATGTTGTAGTGTTTTTTTGCCCTCTGTTAAGGGGCATGGCCGAAGACTCTTTTTATTTCTGCTCTATCACTTCCTCATGTAACTTTATCTCTGCTAGAATCTCTGAGACCTCAGCGTAGCACATCCCGACGGGCCTTGCTATCTGTATCCTCCTGTCAGTCAATTGTATTGTATGTTTCTTGGATGGCTTGAGCTCATTAAGTAAAAATAGCATACCTCATACCTTGTGCTAGTGCTGGTGTAATGATACATCTATCTATCTATCTATCTATCTATCTATCTATCTATCTATCTATCTATCTATCTATCTATCTATCTATCTATCTATCTATCTATCTATCTATCCATCCATCCATCCATCCATCCATCCATCCATCCATCTCTAGCTAGCTAGCTAGCTAGCTATCTAATTTGGATGAACTTCATGTTTTTGAGTGACAGGGCTGCAGCAATTAGACACCCTTTGGTTCTTTGTGTATGGAGTTGGGCTTCTCACACTGACATAGAATTTTAAAAGCACGTGTTTGTTAAACTCAATTCGCTCAATCGTCAGAACACCCTGAAGCAAATTCTTGCTATTAAAACGCAAGCACAGTTTTTGTTTCTGCTCTTGACCTTGTTCTTCTTTAGGTAAGTGTTGATTTATTTATTTTTTTAGTTACAGTGTGTGAGGATACAAATAAATGCACATTAGATGCTTTGCCGTCATAAAATATTTGCGTCAGAAGAATATGTTCGGTGGACATTTATTTCAATGAAAAATGTTACGCGTTACCCTTCCTGCATACTTTCTTATCACAACAGCCAAAATCTATCTGCTTTGTGTTAACCTGCCCTGTGTTTATTTGAGGTGAGGGTGAGATATTCTCAGTGCAAGCTATTCAACTAGGGATGGCTTTCCAAATAAAATAATCAAAACTTCCTCTCTTAATTCCACAAGCGTATTATCAAAAACAAACCGTGTATGCACACCCATTGTCAGCATTGTCAGTAAAGCCATCGGACAACATCTCGTGAGATATTCTACGCTGAATATACATTATCGTAGGCACATGTTCCCATCTTCATTACCCGCTCAGCACTGTGACGTGCACAAAAAGCTGGTTCTGGTTATAAATACTTTCACTGCAACTGAAATGTGGCTGCCCTCGTTCCTCCAAGTGTAATGTCTGTTTATATGCATGCTCGGAGACATTGTCGTGGGGCTGCACAAAGCTGTGGCAAGTTGCTACTGTATTTTAAGTAACCAAGCAAAATTCCAGCATGCTGGCAGATGACATGTCCCTATCACATTATACACTTTCAGGACTTAAAATGTTTTCCTTTTGTTGCAGTCTGGTGAGAAAAGTCATAACATCTCTTCATTAAGCTTCATTGACATTTTGGTAATAAAAATTCTGAAAGTCTTTTGATGGCCGTTTACTGGGATTGTAAGGATGTGCAAAGTGAAACAAGCTATTGAACTTGTTTTCAAATTTAAAAGTCACAAGAATGGGTAACCCAAATCATCTTCGCCACTTATCAACACAAGGGCCGCGGGCATGCTGGAACCTATTCCACCTATACGGGTTGCCAGCTTATTGCAGGGCACACAACAATGAATGACCAAACACCCTTACAAACACACCTAGGGACAGTTTAATATGTCCATTTAACCTACCAAGCATGTATTTGGAATGTGAGAGGAGACCTGAGTACCAGGAGAAAATCCCCACAGGCATGGGGAGAATATGCAAACTCTACACTGGAGGTCCTAAGCCACAAGCAAACTCATAACATTAGGACTGTGAGGTGGACATGCTTACATGTTTTCCACTGTCTTTCTTTGTTTTAAACAGTTACATATAGGTTTTTTATTTATCTACCTATGCCAACAGTAGAGACAGGCAAAAAAAAAAAAAAAAAACAGGAAAAAAATCATGGCTTCCTGCAAGAGTGTTCAATTAAATAGGGTAGCATTTCACACATACTGTATGTGAGTAATTTGAAACGAGATCATCTGTGTGTCATAAATAAGTATGACCTTTTTATTTGGTGGAGTGCTCGAAAAGATTTCCTTTGTTTTTGTTTTGTTTTTGTAGATTTGTTTTTTCGTTCAGCATTTCCCTCTCTTGTTGGAGATGTTGAAAGACACTTCTGCACTGCTCAAATAGCAACACGTAATGGATCACACTATTGTCTCTTCCTGTATGTGCATTACATATTAGTTTCATCAAGAAGCAAAGTAGACAGCTGTCACTCATCTACCTATGAATAAAATATATAATGTACATTTTTGACCATTAAGCGCACCACATTTTTCACTGAAGTAGTCTGTTTTAATACATTTTCATACATAAGGTGCACTGGGTTATAAGGCACATCATATTTGTGAAGCATTGTGTTTTAAATAGTTTATTCTTGAAACATTTTTTTATGTATTTAGTGCTTGGCAAGTATATTTGTTACTTTTCAGCCATACTGAAATTTAAAAAATAAAAATTGCAAATTTCATGCCTCCTCGTAACAAACTGGATCAATTTACCCCAAACAGGTTGCTGCCAAATATTTGGTGACGAGATAATCAAGCTCTTTGATGTTGAAGTGGATTATGTGGGTCTATTTGACAAAGAACAAAATTATTCCATTTTAAAAAATAGATTAAACAGGCTGAATTGATTTCTTTATTTAAGAGTCATGAATACATGCACAACTTAATATGAAATAAAATGAAATTAACAAAAAAATATATATTTTTATTACTAACCCAAATTATTTAACCGACCCCCTGGAGTCAGGCCATGGACCGCCCGGGGATCTGTGGACCCCACTTTGACTTCGACACCCCTGGTTTAGCATATCACTGAAAATTAAGAGGGCATGGTGGCAGACTGGTTAGCACGTTCGCCTAACAGTTCAGAGGTTCCAAATTCAATTCCAGCTTGTACAGGCGTTCCTGTGTTGGAGTTTGCATGTTCTCCCCATGCTCGGGTGGGCCTTCTGCAGGCACTCTGGTCTCCTCCCACATTCCAAACACATGCAGGCTAGTTGTATTGGACACTCAAATTGCATTTAGGTGTGCTTTTGACTGTGAATGAATGATAATCTCTGTGTGACCTGTGATTATCTGGCAACCAGTCCAGGGTGTTTCCCCACCCACTACTCAAAGACAGCTGAGATAGTGAGGGCCCTAGTGAGGGTGAGCAAAAATGGATGGATGAAAACAAATGAGAATTGGTTTAGGCCACTTTAGCTAAAGGAGTTATCTTTCAAGATTTCCTTTAAACACCATACGTCCACCCACATACAGGATGTGACAATTCTAAAATATACTATAAGCCATCGCGTTTTGCCACTCATGAAGCGTTCCACAGAGAATGGCTGAATATAGAGTAAGTAATCAATATAACTTATATTTTTAATATTTGATACATTTCTTTATTTTGGCTTGAAAAAGAATAATTATATTATATTACATTCCCAAAACATGTATAGAAGGTATATTGGATGCTCTAAATTGTCTTTAGGTGTGATTGTGCCTGTGGATGGTTGTGTGTCTGTGTGCCCTGCAATTGACTGTCATCCAGTTCAGGGTGTTCCCCGCTTACTGCCTAAAGACAGCTGGAAGAGGCACCAGCTCACCAGTGACCCTAGTTAAGATAAACGGAAAAGGATGGATGGATGGATGGATGGATGGTGTCACAATTTTTTTGTGGCTCCCATTGTTTTTTTTTCCCCTGGTTGAGACAGTCAATGGTGTATGTATTTAAGGTTGGCAACCCATGACGTAGACCCATCAATCTTGTCTATAGTGTGTAATTTTGTAACTTTGTCCTGCTGACAACTAGCTGTTTTGAAAATAACAATTGAGGATATATTCTGGAATGAGTCTCCAATTTCACTGTGTGTGTATGTGTGTGTGTGTGTGTGTGTGTGTGGGGGGGGGGGGGGGGGGGGGGCGTCCAACTCCATCAAAGTAACATGATAGGCCAAGACCACGGTGACATGACCAGGGATTTCTTTATTTACAAAGTTTATAATGTAGATGTTTTTGCCACTGAAGATAATGTCAAAGCGCTGAAAGAGGAAACGTACAGAGAAGTTGGTGAGCCATGAGTTTGAAAAAGAACTATTGATTACAAAAAGAATATTGCGTCACATCAGCCTGGAGGTAATGTACAGTATTGTCAAAAGTCGAGGTAGAATAAGCACACACTGTTTGACTGATAACATGTGACAGGTTTGTACAAGTCACCAAAGACTTGTAATGGGAGTGCTGTCTGATGACGGTTCATCTCACAAGCAAAACAAGAGACACTGTTGACTACCAGTGCAGTAATTTCTGGATCATACTGTCCATTAAAGTGGAAAGTTTACTTGTTGTTTTATCAAGGTCAGCAAGACAACTGTGGTGTAAAAAATAAAAGCTGTGGAAAAACTCAAGACGAATAGAATTCAAGTGTGTGCCAGTGTGAAACATGGAACACATATCGTCACATTTGACTATAAAATCTAAAAGTAACATGTGGGACGGATAATTCAAGCACACACCTAACAAAACATACACATTTTCACCAGAGCAATTCATGTCATCTTCCATAAACACAGTCGAAACTAGTGTGAGACATTTGTCATCTTTTTCTTTTAATCAGTGATACGACCACTTTGAAACTATAACTTCTAAGAGAAACAATGCGGATGATACTGAAGTGCACAGGAAAATACACAAGATTTGCTCTATACAGGAACTTAATAGCTTGTGCTTGGCCAAGGTTCCTTAGTGAACATAAATTTTGAAGTATACAGAAATCAATTAGCCTCCATTATCTTTGAAGACCACAAGTTGATGGCTCGTGTCACCCAACAATAAATTCACAAAAGCAGTGTCGACTTGAATATTTCACAAAGTTCACTCTATGTTTTCCTTCCAAAAATAGCATACCGGAGTCTCTCTACCACACACACCCATGCGCACACACAGACAGAAATGATAACGCTGTCTATCTGCCTTTGCAGTGGGACCGTAGAGCTACCAAGTGACTCACATTCTGTCAGAATGTGTTTATCTACAGGCCTGCTGCATACATACGTACACACGGCAATCTATGAGGTACACCAGGACAAGCGCAGAGTCAGAACGTTTCGCTCCGTGAGTCAATGTCATCTGCAAAACTTCTTTACACCTTGAGGGCTTCGTGGACGCCCACCGCTGACAGACGGCGGTTGATGTTTCGATATCTGCAGCGGAGAAGGTCACGGTAAGTGGAGCGTAGGTCTCGGTTGAAGAAGGCATAGATGAAGGGGTTCATTAGGGAGTTGGCGTAACCTAACCAGAGCAGCGTGCGCTCCAGCCAGATGGGTACACAGCTGCACACGACTCCGCAGATGAAGGGTCTTGCGGTGGACAGGATGAAGAATGGCAGCCAACACACAGTGAAGACCCCAACAATAACCCCCAGTGTTGTGGCTGCTTTCTGCTCTCGTTTGAAAATGGAGATGTTTCTCCTTTCACGGTTCAGCAGTCGGGACAGGGCGGCGCACTCTTCCGCCACACCAGGAGGCTTTAGGCCCTGCATTCGTACCGCCTCATTAGTCACCGTTTCCAGGCGCTCGCGGCGAGAAAGGTCAGTGAAGCGGTGTTTGGCACCGCTCTTGCGGGCCGCCCGGAAGATTTTGTAATACATGAACAGCATTACCAGCATTGGGATGTAGAAGGCTACGGCTGTGGAATAGATGGTGTAGCCAAAGTCTTGGCTGATGAGGCACACGCCGGCTGTGTGGACATTTTTGGCCCAGCCACAGAAGGGCGGCAAAGTGATGGATGCTGACACCAGCCACACGCCCAAGATCATCTTGGCCATCAGTTGACCGTTTTGTCGTGCTGGATAGGTTAGGGGCCGTGTGATCCCCAGGTACCTGTGAGAGGGACACAAAAGCAGCATTACAGATGGACTGCGCTAAGAAACAAATAGATATTAGAAGGCACAATGACTTGTCAGCCCTCAAATGCTTTGTGCCCCATGTCACAACCTCCGCATTTAAGGCTAGAACCTTTACAACCAATACAGACCACAGACAGCAAAATTAGTAGAGTAGATTTCAAACATTTGAGGAGACATTGGTTTTATGACTACATTTGACAAGATACAAAGTTTATTCATTTACTGAGCTTTTTCTTTCAGACATACAAAAAACAAATGAAATACAAAACCTGACAAAATTGAAACATCATTTACCTACAGTCAGAAAAATAGTGAGAAAAAGTTCAAACGTATTCAAACAAATTTTAATAACCATAACTTATGCATAATCAAAAAAATACAGCTTATATATACGTACACTGTACAGAAGCACACATACCCATATACTGTGTGCAATATATTTTGATACATTTTTTATACTGGCAGTGCTTTACGTTTGGACATTGCTTTGATTCTTCATCTAGACTGTTCCACCATTTGCATTGCATTTGCACCAAATGCATGAAGTTGAGAAATGCTTTCTTTACTTCATCCATTTTCCTGGTATATCACTGTCAACTTGCTCTGTGCTCGCTGAGCTTCTTAGTCACTAACTTCATTAATTTCATCAACATAAGGGTCAAAGTCTTCTTATTCATTTTCATTTGTAAGATAAAATATTGAACGTTGAGAGTGTGGTGTCAAACACATCATGCCCTTTCCAATGAAAAAGTTTTAATAAGAGCTTGTGCAATCTATAATTGCCAAGGCTATTAGCTGTTATTCTATTTGGAGCAATGTAGCGACTAAAGAGGGAGCTGTCAATCAATTAAGCAGCTCTGTGGTTTCAAGTAGCTGCTGAAGGAGTGTGAAAAAATAAATGGTGTTGGAAAGCTTGGAAAAATAGCTGTTATATTTACGAAATGCTAAGGCTGTGTATATTGCAGTTTACCGTGTTTAAGCTGCATGCTCACAAAAATCTTCATTCAGTAACAAACAGATCACAAATCAAAACAGTATAATTTGGGGGGTTAAGTAATAGTGAAGTCTATGGTTTCAATTTTAGGACAACCCACACTAATGTTCACCAGTGGTCAGCATCTAACTGCGCTCAGCCAGCCTGGTCAGATTCACTTTATCCACTTTTGAAACGTGGAGCTCAAAGGAGGTTTTGAAAATATTAGAAACAGCTTGACTTAAATCCTCATGAGAGAGCTCTGCAAAATCCTTTTATAGGACTAGATTTTTCGGTTAACTGAATCTTTTTTTTTTTTTTAATCCTATCTCTATCTGTGACTATGCTGTGATGGAATAAATGTCAAATATATGCTGGTCAATAAAATAAAAAATAAATCCACAAATACCTAATCTAAAAACAGCAATATTCATTCCTGTCCACTGTTTACAGGCCATTTGGTTTCATATTTTCACCCTGGTCCAGCAAGTAAAAACCCTACTACAGTTTGGCTTCGGCTACAAGTGCTTCTACCCAACCGACCGGTAAATCAACAGCTTTGCCTTTGAGCTCAACTCCTTTTTGCCACGACAGACCCCAGGATAATTAAACTCCTCCACTTGGGCCTGGACCTCTTCCCCAACTTGGAAAGTGCACTCCACCCTTTTCCGACTGAGGACCATTGTATCAGCTTTGGAGGTGCTGATCCTCATCCCAACTGCTGCACACTCGGCTGCGAACCGCGCCAGAGGGCACCTGATGACGCCAATAGCACCCCATCATCTGCAAAAAGCAGGGATGCAATGCTGAGAAAACTAAACTGGACCCCCTCAATGCTCCGGCTGTGCCCGGAAAGTCTTTTCCATAAGGGTAATGAACAGAACAAAGGGCAGTCTTGGCTACTAACTAATTTGCTAAATATGCTAACATGAAAATCTTGTGCGCCGAGGCCGTACTATGGAGCTGGCCAGCACACATCAGGTGTTTATATGGTTAACGTGTCATATAACACATTTCCTCGCAATACTTTGTTTCCACACAACGCAAGGGTTACACAAATTTACGTCTCCCTTATCTCACTGAGCAGCAAACGATTGTCAGTGTTTTAGAGTGAAGCAAATGTTGTGATCTCATCAAGGCTTGTTCAGTGTCAAAAATGAACGGTCAGCAGATCGCAACATGTCTACAACATGAAAATCACAAAAAAGATGGTGAACATCTGGCAAAAGGTTGTGACCATGAACAAACTCTGACGCGAATGAGCATTGTGCTATCTTCACAAAAAGTTGAACATGTAGAGGTGATTGTGTGTGTGTGAGTGTGTGTGTGGGTGGGTGGGTGTTTGTGTGTGTGTTTGTGTGTGTGCACGTATGTAAGTGTGCATGTGTATGAAGAGTCTTCAATCAACCTACCATGTAAGTTACTTGAATGTGTAAACCAGAGTACCCGGAGAAAGCCCACAGTACAGGGAATATTATGCTAATACAAACCTATGGCCTCTAAGGCAGGTGGGCTAATCACAAACCAGTCATCCAAAGTGCACCATGCCGTCCAAGCCCAACCACATAATGTTGAGTATGATGGCTAACGATGCAATCAACAGAGATATATTTGGCTTGTTTTGACTTAGAATTGTTTTTGTGTTTTATTTTTCCCCGGGAATGGTTTACCAGCTGCCATCCGCATTGGTTTGCATGGACCACAACAAGAGTTTTCAAAGAAGAATTGTCCAAATGGGTCCATTCATTACTGTCCAATGAGGCTGTGTGAAAATGTTTTTTTTGTTTGTTTTTTTTTTAAACTGCAATACAAAGCAGCAGCAATCATTTACTCTTTCACTGAGGTATTGTCTGTATGATAGTAGAGAAATTTATGGTGTGACCACCATCTACACCTGACGATCGATGAGGATGGGTACTTAGAGTGTTGTGGTGAATATACCTCGATATAGCAGTTCTGTGTGCTTTTTCTGGCATCCTCGAATACAAGCAGAATGCACATATATGGAAGTTCTATCAAAGCTCTTAGCTTATAGTAAATACACACATTTAATACGTGTATTGTAATTTGAGTTACTTGGGGTTTACTTGCCTTGTAGACAATATTAATGCATTTAATGTTCTTACATGCTATTCTGCACACTACAACACTGTATTGTGTTTGTTTTTTTCAACACCTTTCTAAAAGTATTACAGTGTACTGTACAGTGAGACTTTTTTTTTTTATCCAAATGTTTGTTCATGCTCATGGGTCACAGTTTCTCTTGGGAAGAAATTGTGACAAAACATTAAGTTCAATTCTCATCAGCCTCTTCGTTGAGGTACTTTTAAACACCTCAAAACACAAGTACTCACAAAATATTCTAAATTAATAATATACAGATAACACATGGTTGAATGTATTCAATATTTCTAGGGCAGTTTGCTGTGAGTCATGACTCATGTCTCTACAATAGTGTAATTTAATCCATTTGAGTCAGACCGTGCTTTACTATGACTACTTTAATTCCTTACAGGAAATCAACTTAGAGACATCGTGTGTCTCCGCAGCTCAAAACCTTACTGAATTGAGCCTTTCCCCCACAGTACATAACATGAAAAGCCCCCCGCTGGACATAACATGCAATTACAGAATGAACCACAACGATATACAGTATTTCTTAAAGCATACCCAACCCCATCGAATCCTGATGTAATTATGTGGAAATATGAGACAAAATATTTATCCTCTGTCTCATATTCATCTTTTGATGTCAAACTCAAATGCATTCGACAGTCAACAGTGTAAATAAAGGGATGGATCTCACTGTTGAATACTTGAGTGGAGATTTCAAAAATATGGTGTAAGTGAAGCAGAGTCATTTACTATTTGCACGGTGATGATGCAACATCAGGAGACTGAGAATTTGGTATCCTTTTCAGCGAGACTTTTTTTTTTTTTTTTTGCCACATGGAGTCTAAACCACAAGGTTGTGGGTTAAGAGAGACATATTCAGCATCTTGAGATAAGCCGTACATAAAGTGGTCCAAACAAAAAAAAAAAAAAAAAAGGGGGGGGGTTCATTTATTCTTTTTTTTTAAAGGTATCTTAGGAAGGTTCGGGACATAGTCATGCAGAAGCCTCAGGCATTCTGCTGTCACAGACCAACAGTCTGGCCAAACTAATGAAGATTTTCATCGCTTCCATTGGACTACCAGTTAGGGCACGGTGAAGTAAATTATTTTCTGCACCGTAACACTGTAATCAGCCATCGTGTGCAACAGCCTCTTGTCCCTAGGGGTATCTCTCAAACCTTTTATGTCCAAGAGGGACTACGCAGTGAAATATTTACTGAGATGCGGTTGGTTTGGATGGCAGTGTGGTAAATTTAGAACAGAAAAAAAGTGGAACAGGGCAGTGGGGAAGTCCATTTGCTTTTTCTCCACAGAAAGCTTCCACTCATATTTTCACCTTAAGACTTGCAATGAGGGAAAACTAAAATATGCTTTTGAAAATGAGAAGTGGCCTACATTTTTCCTTTTTCTCACACGTCATCTAACAAAAAAAATGTTTTGAGATTGATGAAAATGGAAAAATGTGATTTAGACGGATACAAGATGTTTACTTATTTTATTCAATGCCATTAAAATTGTATTAGTTTTTGTGTGTGCTGATATTTTGTAAACTGTTTACATCACGTAGTTACTATGAGCTATTTAGTATGCCTTTGACTGCATACTCTGCGTGATGCAAATATTTCATGCAACTTTTCTACTCCCTCTCAAAGTTAGTAGTGGAGTTATTTCCTAGAAATCAATCAGTTAATCAGTATATCAGGTTTATCAACCAAATAATTGCAAATTCACTATTTTTGCTTCAGGTAAAAGATAGCTCCCTTCAGAAGGGAAGCGGAAGGCTATATATTTTATAGTCCATGTAGTGAAGCTCATCACCTGTCGGTGAACCCTCCTATCAGCCTTTTACAGGATCCCACGGCAATATACTGTAGATATTGACGACTTCAATAGCCATCATGATAGATGCATTCTAACAATCATCATGCCCATCCCTGTCAGCATGGTCTATGTGCTGTACAAAGTAAATATTGTGCAATACCGCACCTTTTGCAGAATGGCATGAAAAAGAAAACAATGAAGAACGAAAACTAAAAAGTCACTCATAATTACAAAATAAGATGGAATACACAGTGCTTCACTTTTTTCACATTAAGTTATATTATAGTCAATTATATTTTACACATAATTGTCCGTAAAAAGTCACTCACAATTACAAAATAAGATGGAATACAGTGCTTTGCTTTTTCTGAATTAAGTTATATTGTAATTAATTATTTCTTACACATAATCGTATGCACAACACCCCATAATGACATAAAAAGTTTAATTTTCTTTACCTTTTTGCTAACGTATTAAAAAAATCTAAATGAGAAATATGGTCTGTACATATATTTTCAGATTACATACAGCCTGGTGACACAAGTTTGATGAATCTTAATTGGCTAAAAACTCCAATTTAAAACTACAACACGAGAAGAAGCGTAACAAAATGGATATAATATGACACGAAAAGAACAGAATATGGAGAAAAATGTTACAAAAAAATATATATATATATACCTATTTGGCAAAAATGAATTTGAAATGAATTTGACTTTGATATAGTTATTATAATTATTATAGTTTATTATGATAATGATGTCAGGTTATGTTAGGCCAGCAGAGAAGGCCTTGCTAGCCCTGATGGCCCTAATATTTTCGTGTGTTCACACCAGTAAGTTATACATTTGTTGCAGGTTAAGGTAAATGTGTTTCAGATTTCCCACATTGCGAGCGGTCAATGAATGCCATGCCAGTGTAACGTTGAATGCATTTGAAGCAGTTTTTCCTTTTCATGGCAACACAGCTCGAGTTTATTTTATCATAAAGCATCCGTGTTCCATTAATTTTATGATTGTGTGTATTTGCCAAAAGACCACAAATAATATAAAAGTCAAATGGAATACCTCAAACGGTTCTCTAACCGGTGCACGCATAGTCCACACCTTGCCACTTTTAATTGGATCAACTTGAGACATCATAACCTTTACATGATCATCTACATTTTAGTCATATTTCTGTGAGTCAACAAGGATGGACTCAGACTTTGGTTCAATTTGTTCGTTTCTTTTATTGAAATTAATGCCGTACCAAGCTGATGTTAGCTGCAACTGAAAAACATATATGTCAGTGTTAGCGCATAAGAGTCACACATTTTTCAAAGTTAATATCAATTTTTTTTTAATTTGTATTTTTGAAAGCTATTGTGTACCGAACAAGGATGCTGGGTAGACATGCGTAATTCGGCAAGTAAGGAGGGACACATAGCACATTTGAACTTACTTTACACAGAAAAGAAAAGCCACCAAACCCCTTTTTACATGTCAGCTGAGATATGTTTCTGTATTCATAAATATTGAGCAGAGCAAAGAAAGTGCACACAGTCGGGTGACAACAATAATTGGGACGGCCATTGCGTTTCGTATGCCACCACCCCACACCCAGCCCTAAGACTAAGTAAGGTCTGGCGAAAGGTCTTTGTAATCATACAACATATTACTGTAGTCACATACCACCCAGCAAGTCACAAGGATTTGCTTCATGTTTAAAATCAGAGATGATAACATGATTGCATGACCATAATGGCTGAAAGCAAATTTCCTTTTTTTTTCTTTTGCTAGTCTATCTTTAAGGCACTCGCAGTACATTTCACTCTCACCTAATTCACACATACTGCTGCTTTGGCTTTGAAAGCACTGTCACAGAACGTCTGCATTCTGGTGTTAGGGAGGAAGAGCAGGCTAGTGTCAGATGGCCACAGCTTCTGTGATAGGTTGCAGGATGGCCAATTATGTATCGTGGAGCCAAGGCATGGAGGGATTTGTATAGGGTTAGGGTTGTTGAATGTGTTCAGAGGGAAAATGTCATTTTGCCACTTGCTGATGTCACGGTCGCTCGGGGCTCAGGTACTGCCAAATCATGTCATTTCTGAGTTAGGCCATGTTATGTTCGCATCGTGAGCTATGATTGGTAATTACCTGAGCATCTTTGGTTTCATTTCCAATTAAGTGCAAGAGGCAAAATGCCCCACACCATGAGATACTGTAGAGAAAAATGCAATATTAATCACAACACCATGTTTAAAATAAAATATTACAAAATCTTTAGGAGTTGGTTTTCCCTCATAGTTCTCTTGGACTCCTTGATTTGTTTTTTAAAATTTATTCTTATTCATTCTTCATTAATAGAGTTTGATTTGACTGTTGGACAAGTGTACTTATTGGTCCATTTTTTGTTACACATATTTATTTGCAATTGTATGGACATGGTAAAAATGTTTTTGGCCTTTGTTTCAATTGAAAGGTAAAATGCAGTTTTGTTTTGTTCATTTATGTTTATTTGCCCTGTAACATTTACTAAGTGAAATTTTCTTAATGTTCTGACACTCTAAATACACCTTTTTTCCTTCCAGATCACTACTAGGGTATGACAAAGAGCTGACTTTGGTACAGCCCATGCGGGATAGATTTCCACTCTATCACTGTATAATTTAATGTCCTGCCACAGAAACTGGGACGCATGAAAGACTAATCCGATTTCCATTTCCATTGATCGAAGCATACACTTTCTAGAGTAATTTGATTTCCGATCGAATAGTCTGGTTGTGTAAATCAAAGTTTAAAGCGTTGATCAAGGTCAGACTGGGGCGTTTGTATGTACAGTCTTCTGAAAACTGTTTCCAATCAATTTAATACAATATCATCGGTCTCTCAAATGCATTTAAAATGCTGTTGAGCATTAGTGTTTTTGTTTATATCTTTGCAGTCACCGAGTCACATCATATTGAATGATACGCTTCTATTTGTCAATACATTAATGCACAATAAAAACAGTTACTTTGGTAATTTCTCAGAAAGTAGCAATGCTTTGGATTGCTGGCACCATTTCCATTCTGATGCCTGTCACATATCCAGTCAGTTAAGAAAGGCGCCCCCACCTTCAGCACTAATAATAGAAGTATCTATGACTATCTGCTCTGAATGTTGTTCTATTTATCCTATTACTAGCAAACAAGGATGTAAAACTCCACACAGTTGGTAATCTCCTAACTTTAGGCATCACAGCACAATCTGTGTTAAATAAGTCAACCTCCTTCCTTGTATGATTTGTTGAAATCTCTCTTTCACAGCCTTTTTTAGTCATACAAAGTTTGTGATTTGGATGTTCAGGTCTTGAGCATGGTCTATTGAATCTGGGTCAGAGTATTTTAGTGCATTTTAAACAAGCAAGAGAGCATGTTTTCTGCATCACTGAAGTCCACAACGGGAAAGAACACAATCTACCTCTTGGAATTGACTTTCACTTTCTGGTAGTTACTCTAGGTAATCAGTAGGCTATATGATCAGGGTTTTGGGCCCAATCGTAATCAGAGATTGGCTACTAAACATAAGCAATAATCAATCACAGATACGATTACAAAAGGCGGCAATATGTTTGTTTGACTTATTTTATGACCTTGCATACTTGTCTATAGCAGGGGTCCTCAACTTTTATATCACCGGACCGGTCAACACTTGAGAATTTTATCGTGGACGGGTTTTCAAAATAAAATATCTTTCAGTCATACAAAAATCGGAAATAGTTCATTATTTCGGGTGCGGCCCAGTACTGGAGCGCAAGCTGGTGGTTGGGCACCTCTGATCTATACTATAACAAAAATATTCATGAAACAAAATTTTGCCATTGTTTAACAATCTTTGCCCTGCCCAAAACTGAAAGATTTGCTGTGGTAAAATAGCACCTGTAGAGGGCATTCAAGAACTGGCTAGACAGAAAGAAAAATTTTAGTCAGACAAAAACAACTTGAGACAGAAATAAGAGTTGGGCAATCCGTCACCAAATCTACTCATCGTGGTGTGTGGGTCATGCCTTGAAAAAAAATGCACAGACTGAACACAAAATGAAGAAGGTTTACATCCCAACAGGGCCTTTACACACTGTCGTTCTCAGTGGACAGTCTACAGTGGACCCCTGTGTTACAGCGTCCCTGGCTTACGTTTTTTTCACGTTGCGAAGTGGAATACTGAGTTTTCTTGTCCCCTATTTACGGTATTTTCCCTCGCTTTGTGACAAAAACAACTGTCATGACCCTATTGGTCGGAGTCTCCTCACGGAGATGCTGGTCTGCTATTGGTCGGCCTCACTCGTTTCAAAATGGCATAATAGTAAAGCTTTGTTCTCTCGTGAGTTGTTACAAAAACGTATTTATAGTGCATTTTTCAGTGCATTATATTATAGTGCATTATAGTGCATTTATAGTGCATTTTACTGCCTAATTCAAAGTTGAATGTGTTAGCCATGGGTCCCAAGATTGGTAGTGAGGTTAAAGAGAGAAGTAAGAAGATGATTTACATGGAAATGAAGCTGGTAATAATCAAGAAATACGAAGAAAGGTACACTAGCCTAGCCTAGGCTACCCTTACTCGGGAATATGGGCATAACAAGCGCCACTCAAAAGTAAATAAATCCTCTCTTTATGTATTTATGATGTTTTCTGGTTGTATGTATGTATGTATGTATATATAATATATATATATATATATATATATATATATATATATATATATATATATATATATATATATATATATATATATATATATGTATGTATGTATATATAAATATATATATATATATATATATATATATATATATATATATATATATATATATATATATATATATATATATATATATATAAGGGCATAACAAGCGCCACTTAAAAGTAAATAAATCCTCTCTTTATGTTTTTTATTTATGATGTTTTCTGGTTGTATGTACAGTATATATATATATATATATATATATATATATATATATATATATATATATATATATATATATATATATATATATATATATATGGGAATAACAAGCGCCACTTAAAAGTAAATAAATCCTCTATGTTTTTTAGCAATTTAGCTATTTAACATAGGTTTGGATTGCTCGCCATACGGTGAATTCGCCTTACGAGCCCAACCACGGAATGGATTAATCTCGTAACACGGGGGCCCACTGTATTATTATTTTTTTTGATGCTTCAGATCATAAAGCACTCACTTCAAGTGTTTAAGTGCTCACGGAAGACAGGTGATCCATCAGAGGCAGCGGGTTGCACAACTCCCAACCCAGCTAACGTAACTTCACTGTAATTATATTATTTTATTGTAGTTAGTCTACTTTATAGCACTAAGTAAATATTCCAACTAAGAAATTGACGCAACAGTAAATATTCCTATAACTATAAAATGAACAGTCACACTAGGGCGTATCAAAGGCTTTATGATTCCTCTCATAACATCATCTATTTTGCATGAAAATGCCGAATATTGTCTCATCATAACTAAGCCGATCAGAGCAGGGTAAAGTCTCATCAGCTATATTCTGCAACAAGTCCATTTCTCAGTGGATGGGAAGCCCATTTTTTCATATAACCAAAGCTGTTAGTAACACTGAGAATCGGGAGTTTTGGACCCCAAACCAACTGGACGCTAACTCTGAGAATGGGAGTTTTGGACCCCAAGCAGACCAGATGCAAGTGGATGAACAAAAACAATTTATAAACAAAAAGTGCAAATCAAAAAGTGTCCAAGTAGCACCAAATTACACAACAAAATAACAACTCAAAGTGTCATAGAAAAGCCTATGCAAGGTACTAACCAAAAACTCCAATGGAAGGACAGAGCCAGCAGGAGGACTTTGTCAGATTATTAATTAAAAGTAGCTACAAACTAGAATTAGCAACGCTCATAAATGAACAAAGTAACGAAGCAATTACACACCAACTAGGAGCTCAACAATACATCTGTGTTTTGGCTGTAGTTTTTGGCGACAGTTTTGCCAAATAATAAACACGCAAAACAAGCGGAATCCGTAACAACAACTCAGAGGAAAATCCTTGTTTTTATATAGGTGGCATAGCACAGCGGTGGGAGTGGTCGCTTTCAACCCGAAAATCTGTGGGATTGTTCCCTGACCCTGGCGACCCTTGGAAAGTGGCCTTAAGCAAGAAACTGACCCCTGCATACATTTATGCATTCATACACCAATGGAGGCTACTATTGGTGTATGAATGCATAAATGTGACCTCTGTACACCATATAGTGTAGAAAGCTCGGTATAAGTCCATTCTATTTACCATCTAGAACCTTCAATTTATGTTGTCCCTGGGGATCCAGCTGTTTCGGGTCAGTAAACGTTAACTAGAGCACTGGCCGTATTAGCATTAACTGCTCGACCGGACCCAACAGCCTTCAAAGCAACGTAGTTTCCCTTTTATGTCACCCCTGCAGTTTTCAATTCAGTTTTGTTTTGTTGTGTTGTCTTTTTTACACGAACCCCCACAGTAAATTTTTCATCGTCAATGTTAGAATTTTTGGTAAGTACAGTTAATGTACATTAATTTTTGTTCGCTTAGCTGTAACATGGTAACTATGATGTATTTTTAAGTGAACTGTACGGTAATGTTTTCTGAAGACGCTTGTAAGAGTTGTAACTATGCTGTATTTTTAAGTGAACTTTACGGTAATGTTTTCTGAAGACGCTTGTAAGAGTTTAATATGAGATTAATGTTTTGGGAGCAAATTTTTTTGTTAATTTATATGAACTGGACTTGACACCCCTGGTTTAAATAATTGATATAGGCAATTATAATCTCCTTTAGGGAAACGTCATGCCTGGTCTCAGTCATCACTGTATCCACAACCGCATGCACTAATGCATGTGACAGTTTCATGTTAGACATACAAGTCCATGCAACTGCCTCAGAGGAAAATGCATAGAGTAAATTTGAATGCAAACGCTGTTCATTAATTTTGCATCAATATGGCATTTTCCTGTTAAGAGCTTTAATTTTGCAGTCTGGCACTAAATCATCAACTCCATTAAAGACAGTCACACCACATCTGAATAATGATGTGTCTTTGAATAAAGTATTTGTGCCACAGGCAAATATACAGGACGTCTTCTTCTGTTTTCCTGTCATGATAATGTGAGAATGGCGGTATGAAGTACTGTACCTCTCCAGCTTTGTCATATCCCCTATGGTTTCTTTCCCCCCCAAAAAATTGAAAACTAAATAAGCTTGGAGGAACTCTTCATGTCCACCCAATTTACTCCTGACCTTTAAAAAAAAATGTTGAGCAATGGATGGAAGCGTCATCTAGCCAGGAGTTAGTATGGTCAAAATAGCAGCCTACAAGTCATCACTCTGCACAGCAAAAGGACATTGAGGATTAGTATATAACATCCTATTGCAATATAACCACAATTTTACTGACCTGTTATATTACGATGAGAAAATATTACTGCTCTGACATTGTTAACAGTTTATTCAAGAGCAACAATTTGTGCTGATATTTGCTGGACATTCATATTTGTTCTACAAAAGATTTTAGTTGCCTGAATGAAACATTTCATTAAAATGAATAAAAGAAGTTATCCATTGACTATGCATTTAATATAATAGAAGCCACCACTGTATATCCTTTGTAAACAAAATGGTCATCTGTTCACAGTCAGGGGTGTTATTATAGCAATTATGGTTTATTGTGCTCATATTTCTATACTGCTGTAGAAATTCACTGCATAGAACCTGGCAAAGTTTGGAAGCACTTTCAAATTCAAATGGTCTCACACTTTATTTCAGTTCATTTTTATCATGGGCCACATTGTAGTTCTAGTTTCAGTTGTAGTTCTAGTTTCAGTCAAAGGCCCGGTATGACTGTGAAGGCAAATAAATTTTAAGTGTTGTTTGTCATTTGCCAATTTTTGAAAGCAGAGGCCGGTAAAATCCGTTTAAATGAGAGATCTAAATGAGGGAACTAAAAATGCTTGTTTGTTTGTTTGTTTTTTCCTCAAAAAACATTTTTAAAGTTAAAGACAACTTGCAAATTTGGTATTTCAGACAGAAAATTTAAGTCAAATCAACATTTCACGGGCCACATAAAATAATGAGGTGGGCCGGATTTGGCCCCTGATCCTTGAGTTTGACACCTGTGCGTAGGGCCAAGAAATTGAAGCTATTACCTCTTGAAAAGGCACTACTCCGAACTAACATTCAAGCTGAAAATACTAAGCTGCATAAAGTTATTATGTGGGCAAAAAATATGGGCTTAAAAAATAGTTACTAAACTATTCCATTTGTTTGTGTTTTTTATTCAGTCATTCATTTATCATTAAACTTAGTGATAAATACACACACTCACACACACCTATACATATCACAGTGACAGTTCAGACATCAAGTTCAATTACAGTGAGCGCCAGCCTCCCTGTGTGGAGTTTGCATATTCTCCCTATGCCTGAATGGGTTCTTTCCAACACTCTGGCTTCACATTCCAAAAATACCCTGCGTGCCCTGCAATTGGCTTGCAACCAGTTCAGGGTTTCCTCCGCCTATTGCCCGTAGACAGTTGGCAGGCACCAGCAAGCCAGTGACCCTACTGAGAGTAAACGGCCATAGAAAATGGATGGATGGATAGTGATATTTGGCTTTCAGGAGCTGAACAGCAGAATTCACGGCAGATGTTTTATTCATGAAAATGAGAATGAAAATAACTTTCAAGCACATCCACTCCGATAGATTTCAATGAGTCTTGCTGTATGTACCTCTTTTGCACCATGCAGATAACACAGACACTAAGATTAGTGATAGTTATTCTGCGAGAACTTAGTATTTTAGTATTTATTTATGTATTGTCTTGGTCCTATGTCAAAATGTGAGCATGGTTATGAATAGGACAGTCTAGATAACAATTCTAATTGAACCGGGAAATATAATGGTCGATTCATGAATCAGACACCTGCTAAGAATTCACCCATGTTGCTCCTTGTTAGAGAACAGCAAGTTGTGCAAAAATGTACTGAAACATTGATCAGTTGGACATGTCCATTCAAATGTTTAGAGAAGGTCAATTTACGTCCACCTGTAAAGGTTATAGTGCATTTTAGATTCATTGTGATAATTCACCTGCAATAGATGAATCTACCTAAAGCAGTGTTAAACCAAAGGGTAATTATGTCAAACATAGGCCAGTGCAAAGGCAGAAAAACAAGAAAAAGCAATTAACAGAGCTTTGTATTTAGCTTTGTTTGTTTAAAAGTTATCAGGCTACTTTCTGGTTGGAGGAAAACGAAGAACAAACAGGGGATGCCAATGTGATTCTGGGATGTCAACAGAACAAATGGATTGAACTATAATTGACTAGTGAAATTTAATTGGCTGTTTTTTGTGCATCTACCATTTTTTGTTGAGATTGGTTGGGTATAGATTTGTGCAAAGAGTTCTATTTTTTGAGGGGTAAGGGGTATTGACTGCTGTGAAAATGGGTCACAACGTATAAAGTTATTGGCAGCGATTAATTTTATTAGATAATGGATATATTTCAAATCTAACTTAAAAAACATTTTAAATGCCTTTCATTTACATTATACCTTATCTACTTCTGAGTTTGTCGATGGTGTAAAATCACAGTTGCACACATTAATTTACATATCCCAAGGTTACGTTGTAGTTGTTGAGAACAATTGTTTAGCGTTAGGGTTTCCGAAGGGAACAGATTCCAGTTGTTGTGTGTCGTTTCCAGACACATGTTTTGCTTTCTTGTGTCTCAAGTTCATTTTGATATCAGTAAAATGCCTCTTTTTGGCTCCTTCACTAACTTTACCTCCGACTCCCATTACTGGTAACTATGTACAGTGTTAGCTTTTTTTTTTAAATTGTTTCATTTTATCGTCAGCTTGAGAACATCATGGTGAGAGGCAGGGCTTCAGTCAACATGAAGTTTCACTTCCTAGTTAGAAATGTCACTACATTTAACTGTGGAAAGTTGAAAACACAATGATTTACCGCTAGGTCCTTATGTAATTTCTCTTTTATTTCTGTACAACAGTATGTTTCAAATGCCTTTCATTCTTTTGTACAACATTGGATAATTTTACAAAAATAAGTTGCCTTATATCATTCCAAATTCATTGAAAGAGATTTTTTTTTAGATGAAATATTCAAACAATTTTAAGTCTTTGAGAAAATTTCAGTGTAATTTTACATTTCCAACCATGGTTATGCATCTACAAGTACTTGTCAACTGGACGGTTGTTTTATGTCAAACGCGGGTGACTTGGTTCAGTTGTAGAGTCATTGTCTGACAACTGAGAGGTTGTGGGTTTGAGCCCCTGACTGTTGCGACCGTGTCAGTGTCCTGAGCAAGACACTGATCTCCGAGTTGCTCCTGAGACTGTGTCAATGAGTTATCTGCGTAAAGCGCAAGCCCTGTATAACTGAGTCCATTCACCATTCAAACGCAACGACATCTATCTGTATTTACAAAAAAGAAAAAGTTCAGTTTGAGTGATGAAGATTGAAACATTGTTTTGTTTCCCTTGTCAGAGTTTGCAGGTAAATGTATTAAAATCAAATGTCTACTGGTGAAATCATTATTAGAAAAATGTGTAGTCATAAAATTAAATGTCAAGTTGTTGATGACATAAATGATACAACAATGAAGTCTAGGCTTTGCAGGACAAAACACAATAGCCACTCTTTGATTTTGCATGAGATTCCATAAATCAGTACATTAAATATAAAGATGGAATCTATGTTCCTGTCTGAGCACTGCTTGCTCACAGAGAACAAGCTATGACTGATGACATGACTTTCATTACAAGAGCATATTCTGATATTTGTCCCTACTCCATTTAGTGAGAAAAAGAAAATAATTCAGCTTGCAAAGTCCCTTTCTAAACAGCCATGTATCACATTTGTGCATTCCACAGATTTATCTCCACATACACCAGTTTGAAAAATGGACTGGCAAATAGAATAGCATTTACAAGCAAGTAAACACAGCTGTGGCAACAGTCAAATAACATTGATGTGCCTGATCCAGTCGAGTAAAGGTCACAGAAGCACAGGCAGTGAACATAATCATGGATAAGCAGTTAAGATTGCAATAACTTCTTGAGCTCATTATACACAGTTCCATGCATTGTACATCAAGTTGTGTAATTTTAGGACAGTGGTGTGCAAATTACGACTGAAGGGCCACATGCGGCCCACCCTGATCTTTAAGCTAGCTCACTAAGCATTTATATCATGTTCGGTTCTTCTTGTTGCAATATTTTACCTGGGAGAACAAATCAAATTGCCTTTAGACTTAAGGTAACATATCTGTATACAATGCAAGTGTTTCTGACAATCAGTAATTGAATTTCTCCCTTGTCATACCTTAACATCTTAGTCTTGTGCTGATCGCTTCCGCCTCTATTTAGTTCCTTGTGTTCCCTCCTGTTTTTGTCACCACAATGTGATGTCCCCTAAGAACCTGCCTGCTTTTGCCTCTTACCATTAAAAGTGACATTATGGTTGGATCAAAAATGGTTCTAAAAGGACACCAGCAATGTCCGTCGACCTGTCATCAAACTGCGCTACTCGAATGCAAAATCCAGCACTCAACTTCTTCCATGTCATAGAAAGATTTTCTGATCCCAGAACTGGCTTGTGAGAGCTCAAAGCACTAGATTATAGGGCCCCCTCCTGGAGGGACATGCCCGGAACACCTTACTGGGGAAGTGTCAGGGAGGCATCCTAAACAAGTCCGAGTCCCATACTTTCAATGGTGCTACAGAAGAGGGTCAGCAGCAGCTTTCCCACAAGGTGGTTTTTCCTGTGCACTCTCAGGAAGTGTAGTCACTGCTGGCCTTTCTTCACCATCGTCAAATATGATGTCTTGTACAGAACAACTTCATAATAAGGGTTAGATACCAAAATTTGACCATGATGTCCCATCACTGTTCTAAGTCACAAGTCAGAATCGTCCTATTTCCAAAAGTGCCATTTTTCAGGAGACACCAACAATGGTGTCTTGCATTGCATCATGAAAACATTCTAGCCATTTTCAAATCTTTACATTTGTCAAGAATTTGTAAAAATGTCCCCCACACATATGGACCCCCACACAATAGAACATATTTTTCAATAAATATGAAATTCATAACGTTATTTACAACGTTTTGTCCCAACGTCATGCATTTAAATTAAGGAGACAAAGCACGGGTAGTGACAAAAATCAAGGCATTTTGATTAGACATGACTATGCACAAAGCAGTAAAGATGACAGATTCTGCACAATAACAAGCAACAAACATGCTGATCAACAATTTCCCCCAATCACCTTTTTTTTGTCTGCGTTTGATTCATTTATTCTACGCTTACAGTCGAGAACAGCTGTTTTGTGCTTCTGAGTGTATTGTATGTGCTGGGATGCACACAATATTTTTTGTGGGTTACTCACATAAGTACCAGGATATAGTATTTGGCACCCTTTCTTTCATTAAAAGAAATATCATTCTCTGTGTCACTCCCACATTAAGCACACTGTCTGTGCTGTCTGTGTCAGCGATGTCACCTTATTCAAGCCTGTGTCTTCGAAAAGTTTCAGAAGTCCATCAGTTATGGTTTGAAAGGTTCGTTCATGTAAATTCTCCATTACTGTAGAGTGACAACATAAACAATCAAATTTACACCCTCATGAGAATGATACGCTGCCCAACAGCCAGCCCAAGCCGATTCAATAAACAAACAAATATCCTCAGAATAGAAAGCCATGGGACGCCCATTCTTCGCTTTATGAAGAATGAGAAGAAAACTATTAGACAGAACCACAGACCCTGTTTTCTTCCTGCAGTTTGTCTCGCTACCTTGCAAGAGGGTGATTAGCTCTTGCTTCTTGATTAGGTTGTTTGTTATCCATAATGTGCACCACATTCACAAGCTCCTTTCATACCTGTCAAATAAAGAATGACTGAAAATGTTCAAACCTGTATCAAACGCACATGTTTTCTCTGCTAACCAAGGACATGAGCAGTACATCTTGCATCAGGTTTAAGTGTGCATCAAGCCAAAACACATCTTGGAGACACTTTTCAGGGAAGAAAAATGTTCAGCTCAGGTTGTTTCCATGGTTCAAAGTTACGTAGGGTACGCAAATGCACGTAATGTTGCACTCAATGATTTCTGTCGCGCATGTGTACCTGTATACCAGTTATGTACATACCTGTGACTCCACACCTGCAGAAATCATGATTAAAGATCTTAGCGTTGCAGAATGCTTCAACACCTAATATTCTTACCATGGAGTCTGTTAGTAAGCTCTTACTCAAACAACAGTCCTAAGAAACTACTCACTATTCATTGTCAGTATAGCTTACATTATAGAATATGTTTTCCCACTTATCAACTAATAGACTGGGGACATGACATTAGTTTAGACCAGAGTGAGATTTGTGTATAGTCCATCTCACAGGCTAATGCTCCTGCTAATACTCATATAGTACACTAATAGGAACTCAGTTAGAGGTCAGTTCGAAGTGCATATAGTATACTAGTAGTGTAAGTGGTGGACTTTGGGAGTGATTTTATTTTGTCTCTGTTGCCATTTGGTCATTGCTTGTTGTTATGCCTTGATTACATGACTAACAGCTGCTCCTAACTCCCTATGGAAAAGCACTCGAACTGAAGCCAATCGAGCTTGGCATTATGGCCAGAGGCCCAATCACAATCGAGGGTGGAACGACTCTCCTTTTTATGTAAGGACAGTGGGTATGGGAAAAGGTGGATGGCTGCTGCCTGGACTGGACGTGTGCCCTGATGAAGGATTGCATTGAGAGCTGGTTGCTGACACATCTGGAGGTGCAAGTGTCGGCGGCCTTTGCTGATCCTTGGCATGACAGCGATGTTTTGAACCCCTTTCAACACGAGTGGCAGAGGCTGGAGCTTGTCCTGGCAGGTGCACCATTTTTGCTTCACCGTTTCCAGTAGCTGCCTCCTGTGTCCCCTTTTTGTTTCCTGATAGGCAACGCCGGTGTGTGTGCCCGACCTCGAACGATGCCGAAGGACTCTTGAGAGCCAAATGGACCGCCACTTGCATGTTTTACTTGTCGTGTGTTTTAGCTGGACTTTTAGTTTTTAGAAGACGTTTGCATATGTTTGATGGTTGACTTTT
This sequence comes from Hippichthys cyanospilos, assembly GCF_059441005.1. Lineage (NCBI taxonomy): Eukaryota > Metazoa > Chordata > Actinopteri > Syngnathiformes > Syngnathidae > Hippichthys > Hippichthys cyanospilos. Next base: position 30,074,034 of record NC_142369.1, on the reverse strand, counting down.
AGTTTTTAGGTTGGACCAAATGGCGACCAACCAATAAACTGTTTTAAGTGGACTCGTGTGTGGTTGTTCAAGCACTGTTCACCCAAGCGATTAAAAGGATTAAAGGGTGTTTTTTGCGACGTAGTTTTGCAGCTTTGCTGCCACCCCACCCCCCTTCTGATAGTAGTAACTCAGTTAAATCCACAAGGTCACATCGTGTTCAGGTCCCAGGCAGACAGCATGTATATTTGGTTTTTGTTTTTAAAAGTCTTTTCTACATGCATAATTAATCAGATGAACACACATACACTCACACACATTTACACATACGCACATATATATATATACATCAAGGTGCAATCAAATATATAGTGTGGAATATGTTAAAGTGAATGACCTCTAAGATCAAATTATGTATGGTGACTTTGTTTTCTGAGTCCCACAAGAACAGGAAGTCAAAACAAAGCCCATTATCATTCTTATGTGTAAGTGTTTATTGGCTTCTTGTTCAGCATCCACTAATAATGGATCCCCTCATTTTAATGCCAAATTTGAAGCTTAATATATGCAACACTAAAGGCATTCAGAGCTTCACTCTTTTTATTCTTCCTGTCTCCAGAGATTGTGGACTAAATAATGTGGCAAGTAACACAATAGTAAAGCAAAACTCTGATCACTATTAACTGGCTGGTATTTAAAATCCATCATCCTCCATGTCAAGTTCCTTTAGAGAATAGAACATTCCAATTCCGCTGCTGCTTATGGGGTACCTGTCTTCACATTTTTTATTTTGTCAGAAATCAAGGGATTCGTCAGACAGACTGTATGTACATAATGTAAACTTACTCAATAGCAGTATGTGATTTTATTATAAGACAGTAATAAGCAGTGGTGGTCCGTGCATTTCACACTTAGGCCGTCAGTGATGTCTGACTAAGTCCGCCTCGAATAAATACATCCTCATAACAAAGATAGATGGTTGTGATTTTGCACTCATACGTCACAAACATGAAGATGACAAGTTCCTTCCTGATCTCATCAGTGTTGTTGCACTCATCAGGTCACCAAATTTATGGAACAGAGGACCAACCAACAGTGCATGGGAGTTCGCCCAACCATTTCTGAATTATTTTGTGGACTTGGAGGTGTTCTACATTCTCTCTTTGGGGCATTCTGTAGGTGCTGGTTCAGGAGTGTGGGATACCAAATTCTATGATACGAGCTTCTCCTTGCACGATCAGTATCAGGGTTTGGTCCGCATTGCCAGCAAGTAAATCAAATTTGTTTCTGATGATAGTTGGAATCCAACAAAATGCTTTCTGTTCATATAATTTATGGACACAATTTGAAGGTATAGCTAAGGCATTGAGGGTTTTCTGGTTTGGAGCCACCATTATTGCAACTCTGGTATTCGTTAATCAGGGTTTTTCAACCATGGTCCTTGAGGCGCAATGTCCCAATTGCTTTTCCATGTCACCCTATGAAAGACACCAGAATCGTTGTCCTGCTTCCACAGACTTTGCTGATTGTCTAATCAGTTTGCATTCTGCTAAAGCAATAAGCTGAGATGGTAGATCATCATGGGGAGGCTCAGAGGAGAGCCGCTACCTCTCCATTTTGGTAGACTCCTAACACTTTGGTTTGGCTGGCTGGACAAGTGTCAGAAACAAGAAAGAAAAAAGGAAAAAGAATCACCAGTAGTTAAAGTCACACTAATTACAACCAAAAATCCCTAATATCCCTCGGTCTAATTGTTCTTCAATGTCTTTACTTGCAATCAAAGTTACCTGCATTTATTTGATTGTGTTTTTTTTTTCATGTGACCAACATGAAAGGTAGCCCGCATTACATTTGCTGTGATTCAATTATCTATGAAATAAGACCCCTGGCCCCCTTAAACCCTGCGTCTCACCATATGACTGCTGCACCCCTTTTAGGTTTGTTGCCAGTGCATCCCACCGACTGATAGAAGAATGAGTGCATGTGTTTAGGCTGCATGACTAATACAGGTGCAGTACTCGTTTATTAACATGACAAAGTGAGTACCCTGTCTTTTTCTCTGATCGGGTGGGGCTGGTACTGAGTCGCAGAAATGAGCAGGAATGCTCAGAGATGTGTGAAATGAGGGGAAAAAAAAACATGGTTAAATTTGTAAAATACAGGACCTTTAAATTTAGTGGTGGTTACTTTAAGTGGTCAAGAATGTCACAATAAAATGTTTGATCCTCCTATTTCCATTATTTATTATGGAGTAAATAAAATGTCTTGAACTCAGAGGTAAACTAGCAATCAGACAGATAATCTTCATGTTCAGAGAGGTTATTGTATGTATTTTGATGTTCACCCTTTCAATTCCTTTTTGGAGAACAATTTACAGATGCACCTTTTCCAAGTACACGTACAAACCCGTCTCTGTCTTCGGGTCATTTTGTAATAAAAGTCAAACAGGTACTCAAACAGGACACAAACTGCTGCAGCTGGCAGTACAACCCTCATCAATGATTAACTAACCAAATGTATTTTCCCATCATTTTTCATGACTTTGGAATATTTTCCTAGACATAACTTTTCAATTGATTGCCATAAGCATGTAATAGCAGGTAGATGTAATTTTATGGAGTTTGCTTTTTAAAGATAACACCTGTAGTCAGCATGAATTAGAGGTTTGTCACTTTAACTATGCTTGTCATGATAGGATTCACAAATACAGTATTAGATTTCTGAACACAAACACACACCCTTTGCATTAAAAAAAACAACAACAAAAACCCATCACAAATACATATAAATTGCCTTTGATTTGCTTGTTAGCCATACTGGAAATATCCATTCCTTTACAAGGAGGAAGTTGGAGGGGGAGAGTGCCTGAGAGCAGAGCCTGGGCGTCACATCACATTACCTGCGGATGTGTCAGCTATGGCAGGTCATGTGTGTGTGATGCTGCGGGTGAATATTCCCCAGCTGCACTCAATGCAGGGACAAACTTATTCGCCTCAAAAGTTTGTTTTGTTTTTCTTAATTGGGAGTGTTGCTGCTTCTTGACGCTGCGTATAGGCTCAAAAATCCTTTATTTTTTCTAAACCAAATACCTTTTTGCTCACTTGTTGGATTCCTCATGCTAAGTGTAACTTACGGTCAACTTTGTCTGTTTACTTTTACAGCTGATATTTTTTATCATCCACCATGTGCTGCGAGAGCTCCTTCATTTCTTTCAGCATTACTTTTCTTTGACATCCAAGGAACTACAGAAATACACCCTCTCTTTCAGCTGTTTTACATAAATCTTTTATATTTGACTTTTGAATTATTGAATGTGTAACATATTACTCTCAGGGAAGGTAAAAATTGAAGCCAAAACCTTATTTTACCTTATTAAGGAAGTGGATCTGAATACATCTAAATTTTTCTATAAGTTTATGCAGGGATGATTCCATTTGTATCTTGGGCAAGAGTGATTTAAATTGTCCCTTTAATTCTTATATGACAGAGGTATATGATTACTGCTCAATATGTAGGGCCTTCAATGCTTTGAATCAGAATTAATCTTGAAATATATATGTCACGTTAGTGTCTAATATAGTTGTTTGCCTGTCAATAGCCTGCTGATATTCAGTAGACAAAGAGGTTTTGTAAAATGCAGTAAATAACTAATATTTTATCATATTAACATGACCCAATTTCTTTGAGGGAACCCTCTCAAGGGATTAATAAAGTATAATTGAAGTGAATTGTAATTCATGTATTGTATATTCGAGTTTTGTTTTTGTAAAAAAAAAAATTATTTCACTGTTTATTTCACAGTGAGCTAGAATTCAACAAGCAATATCATATTCACCACGATTCCTAAATATACCGGTAATAACCAATTATCTGTGCTGTAGTCTATGCCACTGATTTGTGGCTAGTCAGTCATAAAGTATATACAGTGGTGAAACAAATGTTCACACTGAACAGCGATAAACAATTCAAAGTTCTCTGTTAAGTTAGGTTTCTTTTGGGGGTTTTTTGGGGTTTTTTTTTTTTTTTGAGGTGGGAGATACTTTATACCATGACCTGTTCAAATCGAAAAGCATGGCTGGAGATTTCCATTTTGTATCTACTGTGAATGCACTTTTTCATGACTTTTTTGATATGTACTATACTGAAAATAGTAATGCATGCCTGATAAAAAATGTACTAAGTGTATTGTGAAAACTTTTACAGCCTTAACACATATATAATGAATTTAAATAAAATGTAATGAACAGTTAAAAACGATAAACAAAGGTACAGTCCAGCAAATGAAAAAACAAAGACACAGTGAAGGAAATGAAAAAAAAAGAACACAAAAGATTAATGTATCTATAACACATAAAAAATAAACATGATAAAAAGTAACAAATGAAATGAAAATTAAAAAAAAAAAACATTTTAGTAATGACAAAAAAACAAACTCAAACTCTACTCCACAGATTTTAGTAATTGAGGGTATTTTTGGAACATAACTGTCAAGTTTGGTCGGGATTTTTATTTTATTGAGTTGTTTAGGTTTTTGTTCATATTCTTAGGTTCATGTTAGTTTTAATTGCGGCTGCATTCCTGTCTGTGTCTTGTTAGTCTTATCTTGTCCACCTGCTTGCTTACCTGCCCTCGTCTGCCATCCAATCAGCTTCCCCTGCCTTTCGTCTCCCTCCAGCTGTTACGTGTTCCCTCGTTAGGTGTGAAGTTTATTTAAGTCCCCAGTTTGCAGCGACTTCTTGTGGGGTCATTGCTTAGTTGTCCATAAGTCATGCTGCCAGAGTTTCTGCCTAACACTTGCTGACATCTTCTTCTATAAGTTTCTCATTCGAGTATCCCCTGTCAATCCTGGCTGATTTCCGTGTGTTAATTTCAGTTTTGGTTGTACTTTGTATTGATTTGCCCCCGTTGTTCCTTTTCTCAATTTGTTATTAAACATTCATTTTTTGAGCCACAACCTTCTAGCCCTCCTGTCTTTTTGGGTCCCCTTTCTTTCACGCCTCCACTCGCCATGCTCCGCCGTGACAATAACACAAGTAATAAATGAGGGAACACTGTATACTTAACAGTATGGGGAAAAAAATTGGGTCTCCGGTTGAACCCAGAGCTTTGAGTTGCTGTCTACTGAGATAGGTTAAGGTGATTTCCACTCTCAGGTGAAAGATGGCGAAGTAGGCTGTGTTGAAATAACTTTTTACTTCAAATCAAAATACACTGTCTAAAACTGCTGTCAGTCACAACTCAACTTGTTTGATAACTGACTCAGTCCTCATCCACAGGCTTCCTTGTACCTAACAACAAATGCTACAATACGCAAAAAAATCTTACTTTGGCAAGCAATGCGAAGACTGGGATTGCAACTTACAAAACAGGAAAAAGGGTTAACAAGTGCGTGGTTTCAAGTTGCTGTCAGTCGCAACTCAGGCTAGTGCTCGATAACTAACTCAGTCCTTTTCCGCAAGCCTCCTGGTGCCTAACAACGAATATTACAATACATAAAAAAAATCTTACTTTTCCAAGCAATGCGAAGATCAGCACTGTAACTTACAAAACAGAAAACAGTGAACAAGCACGTCATTCCAAGATGCTGTCAGCTGCAAAACGTTCTCGTTCAGTCCTCCTTCACAGGCTTCCTCGTTCTTATCTAACGTAACAATACACAAAAACTCTTATTTTTCTAAGTAATGCGAAGATGAGTGCTGCAACATATACCCAGTGTCCAGAATGAGACACTGCAGTATGGTGTTATATTTGCCATACTACAGCACCATTTTATACCCTTCCAAGTCTTTGCAGTCCACAAAGTTATACAATCAAGGAATTTGACTGGGGCATTTTCCTTCCTCTGGATATTTGTCTCTCATTGTATTTAATTGTTTGTGTTACTGTATATACATAAAAAATATGTTTTTTTTTAACAAATGGAAAAAAGATCATATAAAATTGCCATTGGTTTTATGCAACTTAAAGGGGCAATGTGTAAGATTTACACCGTTTTTAACTATAAAGGAATGAATGAAATTATTATACATTTTAAAAACTTCCGAATAAATGTGTTCTTAACGACCAACAGTATGTTTTAAATATAATTGTAGGTCTAGTATTAAATTATATTACATGGGGGGGGGGGGGGGGGGGGTGGCACTTCTTTGGAGGCTGCCATGTATGTTTTTGCTACAGATAATGGTAAATGCAGCACCTCCTGCTGTTTGTAATGAGAAACGGTCTAAATCTTACACATTGCCCTTTTAAGGAGAAATGCTATATTGTGACACATAGGGGACCCAAAAGGAAGTTAATAGTAGTTTAACTTTTTTTTTTTTTTTAATACTTTTTGACAATGTATTTACAACTATTGGGCGCTACTCAGGTCCAGGCCATTACGCAGAGCAAAAATCTACAATCTACAAACGAATTGTTTTTTAGATATATGGCATGATTATACCTGTCCAGCCTACTTGAGGACAGAGTTTCCTCCATGCAGCCCCTGAGCCAATATAAGTTTGACACCCCTGGTCTAAAAGCAAGAGGTTTCATACTCTTAACATCAGTCATTTTACAAAGAGCGAGAGAAATAATCAATTTGACTCACTGGACATTATTCTATGATGCCATGTAAATGCAGCAGAAACTAGCTAAGAAAACATCAAACTAGCTTTTAAATGAATGGCGGGGGCACTATTTTTCATCATCATTATAAAAGGGCCAAATAAGACTTCACTTTCTTTATCATATGTATGACAAAATTGCAATTTCAAATTATTTCAGGCACCTTTCTTCAAATTCACGTAACTACTGTTCTTGAGGGGGCGCGCTAAGATGGCAGCTATCAGTGTGTCTATGTAGGTCTCAGTTCGGCCATTCTGCCAGTCAATTGCTGAGCCCCAGAACCTTTTGAATCAGAATAGAGGTATGGTAAAGACTAAAAGTACACATTTTTAATTTTTTAAGATTACTTTTGCTAAGTATTTATATATATATATATATATATATATATATATATATATATATATATATATATATATATATATATATAATATCAATCATTTCTGATATGAACGAAAGGACATGATTATTAGTCATAATAAAATATGGTTCATGATGTCAAAGTTGTCAAATGTACAATCAATTCATCATAAATATATGTCACCAATGTCCCAGATGTAATACGTACTACTTTATCCTGACTTTGGCAGATCCATCTCACTGAATTTAAGTTTACACGGCACATGTTCATTGACGATAAAAGTCTTTAGATAAAGATGACATGGTGCACCATTACAGAGCCGATAGTTTGCTATTCTCTCTGGATTTTAGTGGTATTATCTAGCTCTGAATAGATTGTGGACCAGGAAGGTCAGAGATACTAAATTCCATCAAAGTGCTCTCTCGGAGAACATTCATGCAACCCTGTGGGATTAAATATTTATTGAACCTTTACACAAGGGTTCATGCTTTTGGCTCCATGATGTTCACAGCATTAACTTACTCAGAGAAACAGTCAACATACATTCCTGGAATGCTTATCAACCCACTCATCCAAACCAGATTTTTTTTTGTAACTATAAAAATCTTCAATTGCGTTCACCCCAACTACTGTGATTTAAGTAAACGACTTGCATTTGTTTAATGGTGGGTACTGTGAACAGTGTTAAACAGAAACTGTATGTAAATTCTGGTCTGCTCGAGGTAAGTGGGGCAGAAATTTAGATTTTCCTGAAAACACACTTACTCACTCTATTGTAAGTTTACTCTGTGATGGATCGTGTTTATGTGTAGCACTGGGCCCTATTACAGTACATACGCCAGTATTAGCAAATCCACTCATGCCAATGCTACATGCATGCTGTACTATGGTGTAAAGACAAAAATCTGTTCTACAGAATAAAGGTTTCAATTTTATGGTTTATAATATGACAAGTGGAGCTCATGCTCTAACTTAGGAATGACAGTCTATGAATCATATACACATACACACACTCACATCAACCTCACACACAGATCTACACACGCGCGCGCACACACGTCCTTTCGTTCACCCTCACATTTTCATACAGATCATTTCATTACTAGATTTGGGATTAAATTTGAATATGAACATCTTGTGGCACAACCGATTAAATACCAATAGCTTGACTTTCTATTACAAATTGCAGCAGTAAAGGCTGACCCATTTGTCACAAGCAAACCCAACAACAGTTCCCCAATATTCAGTGCTGTGAGCCATGCAGCTATCCTGCTTTTAGCCAGTTTAAAAAAATAAATATTTATGGTGATAATGATTGATAAAAACAAGAACATCAATGAATTAGAAATAAAGAATGGAAATAAAAATATGACAATTTCCATCAACACTATAAACAAGACTGCGACCCTTGTGCAGATAAGCGGCCATAAAAAATGAATGAATGGACTATGAACTATAGGCATGCTGGTAAGCTATACAATAAAGTGCAGGACATCAGAGAAATATGTTTTCAATTCTTGCAGCTGAGTTTAAATGTCCGATTAAACATGACCTGGCAGAGCAGATTAATTAACTGTGGTGGAAATTAATCACCATCTTGCGTGCGCGTTTGCTGCCCCGGTGACTTAGAAAATCACCTGATCTGAAAATTCTGCATACTCTGGTACGAATGCCCATTTATCGGACGTGTTTGAATCACATCTCGTTGTTTGATATGTTAATTGAACTGCGCTTGCCCCACTTACTGTGTAGTTAAGGAAGGTCAACTACAGTGTCTGTTCAAGACGGATTCTAAAAGCAGGCGCGCGCGCATGTAATCATGTCACGCTTCACAACATACCTGTCCACGCTGATCACACAGAGGGTCATGATGGAGGCAGTACAGCACATTACATCCATGCCGATGAATATGTTGCAAAAGACTTCTCCAAATAGCCACTTGCCCCCGGTGAGGTCAGTCACTATAACAAATGGCATCACCACTATGGCTACGGACAGGTCGGCCACAGCTAAAGACACCAGGAGGTAGTTTGAAGGCTGTCTTAATTTCTTCACCACGCACACTGCGATAACGACCAGCGTGTTTCCCATCACGGTGACTGCTGTGATGATGGCCAGCATCACCCCAATGATGATCTTCTCCGGGCGCCTGAATTGCAGCAGCTGCTCCCCGCACGACTCATTCCGCATGTTTGTGGGGCCGATGTTCTGCAGGACGTTGTAAAAAAGCTGCCAGGTGCCATTGAGAAGTTCAGAAATATCCTCCTTCTTGTTCAAAGAGAGCTCAATTCCTGAAGTGTTGAACATCACGACAGCGCTACTGGATGAAGTAAAGGCTCCACTCGCCAGCGCACTCCAACGCGCATATTTGGGTGTCTGTGACTTGCTTTCCAGTCCGATTCAAAGTGCTTTTCACTTCGAGCCAGTTGCAGCTTTACTACATCAAGGCTGGTGCATTTGGAATAAAACACAGTTTGGGCTACTAACTAGTACGCGCTTCCGGTCCAAAGATGGACTGTCGTGCGGAGAGCGCAAGATCTCCACAGACGTCACAGAAACGCCAAACCAGTGCAATTATAAAGAGAATGCGAAGAGACGCTTTCATGTCACTTACGTCACTGGAGACATTCAAAGCGCATCTCTCGCTCTCTTTCTCAATCTCTCTCGCTCTCGCTCTCTTTCTTTCTCTCACAAACTCTCGCTCTCTCGCTTTCTGTTTTGCTTTCTCTCTGTCTCGCTCTCTTTATCGCGGTCTCTCTCTTTCTCTCTCTCTCTCTTTCTCTCGCTCGCTCTCCCTCTCTCTCGCTATCTGTCTCAAATTATTCATATGATGATGATGATGTATCAAGTATGGATGGACAGAAGATTCTCACTATTTCACAAGTATTGGGTTAAAAACATCTCGCTCAAAAATCATCACTTTTTAGGAAATCAAAAGCATAGCATTATAATGAGAGCAAGCTATTCTTAACATCTTAAACTTGGTTTATGCTTGAATCCTACCCCAGTCAACTGATATTTTCCCATACTATAGGTGGCAATAAATAGCAACTACAGCATTCAAAAAACAACACTATAATATGGGTAGAGAATTCTAGTGGTTTCAAACGATCTAAATTTTTCCAAGTTTTTTTTTTTTTTTGTCAGACTCCTCCTCTCATGGGTGCGTGCTCTTCAGGTGTTGTTTTCGGAATTTAAGTCATGGTAGTCCTTTTCAGCCAAATGATAAACATGTTTGTATCAGCGAACTTCAATAGTTTCCAATCATTCATCGGTCATGCTTTCCATAAAAAAATTCCAGAAGGTACTGTCAGAGAAATCTCTAAAAGAAGACTAGGACAAGCCTAGCTGCTAAGCAGCAAAAAAAGTTACTCAGACCAGCCAAGATTGACTTTTCTATGCCATGGATAGGGAAAAAGCTTGGGCAAATGAACTCGTGGGTTCTCCAACGCTAATTCAACTGCCCAAGCGCCCCTACCTGGTTTTTATTAATTCAGCAAAGCATTGCACATTACAAGACATAACAAAAAGAGCCAGTCGGGCGCCACCAACAGCTGGGCCAAGGTCCCGGCTCAGACTTTCCTGCGTCAACAGCTTTATCTAAGGACTGGGGCGAGATGAACTAGGACTGCACACATGGATAGCAATGCACACTATTGTAGACAAGAAATAAGCACATAATGATAACAACCTAATATATGATTTACTTCACAGGTACACGCTGTGCAAAATCTGACCCGCGCGGACGCCGCGCGGAGTGGCGTGGTTGTTGAAATTACATCATTTTGACGCATGGAGCCGTGCACAACTCTCGGACGCATCAAGTATAAACCAAACTTTAGAAAGCGCATCCATCAATCCATGCCCAGGCGTTCCAAGGCCAGTTGTCTCTCCTCACGATGGGACATGCCTGGAACACCTTACCAGAAAGGCGTCCAAGAGGCATCCTAACCAAATGCTAGAGCTGTCTCAACTGGCTCCTCTCAACACAAAGAAACAATGACCTGACACTGAGCCCCTTCCAGATGACCAAGCTTCTCACCAAATCTCTAAGGGAGAGCCCTGACACCCTGGAGAGGGAAAACATTTCGGCCACTTGTATCTGGGATTTTGTTCTTTTGGTCACAACCCACAGATTGTGACACATAGTTGAAGGTAAGAATGTAGATCGACCATTGAATCAAGAGTTTCACCTTTGAGCTCAGATCCTTCTTTACCACAGCAGACCGGTGCAGCGTCTTCATCACAGTAGACCCTGCACCAATACACCTGTCGATCTCCCATTCCTGCCCTCACTCATGAACAAAACTCCAAGAAACGTAAACTCCTCCACTTGAGGTATGTCAGAGAAATCTCAGAAAAGAAGACTAGGACAAGCCTAGCTGCTTAAACAGCAAAAAGAGTAACTCAGACCAGCCAAGATTGACTTTTCTATGCCGGACATAGGGAAAAACCGCTTGGGCAAATGTAACTCGTGGGTCTTCCAACGCGTTTTCCACTTGCCCAGCCGTTCCCCCCGGCTTTTATTGAATAGAAGCATAGCAGATTACAAGACACAACAAAAGAGCCAGCCGGGCGCCACCGGCAGCTGGGCCAAGGTCCCGGCTCACACTTTCGTGCGTCAACAGTTCTATCTAAGGACAGGGTCAAGATGAACTAGGATTGCATAGATGGGTAACAATGAACTAAGAACATAATGATAACAACCTAATATATGATTCCCTTCACATATCCCCCCTGATTATCATTATGAAAACACATCAAACGATGTCAAAAGCTATTGCTTGAGTGGGAAGAAAACTACCCAAAAACCCAGTGGGAAAAAGGTAGAAACCCTTCCCAAGCAAGAGCTTGTTATAAGGAAAAAAGAAAAAGAAAAAGCAAAAGCTAAAGCTGTTTTTGGTCCAATACATGTATATACATATTGCAAACCATGGCACATCAACATCCTACGTCTGAAACCTTTTCCGTAGGTGCATCATAAATGGTTCACACAGAAGTTGAGTCGTTATCAGAGTCGGAGTCGTTGTCGGAGTCGGAGTTGGAGTCAGAGTCTGAGTCAACAGGTTGATAGCCAGTCATGGCCACGGTCACTTGCGCCGCTATTTTGAATTCGATAGCATCCATGATTTTGGTGGCACAGATCTTACACAAGGGCACACCGCAGATTATGCAGAGACATGACAGCACGAAAATCCAGGCGATGACAGAGGCAATGGCCACAGCTACCCCCTTCCAGTCGCCAAAGGAGTCTTGCAACCACTGCAGGAAGGGGTTGAGCTCAACTCCCTCCATACTTTGAGTCCTCAGTCTGTACTCCCTGAGCAATGTCAGTGTCTCCGACAACGAGCCATTGGACAAAGTGTGTAAAGGAATAAATGCACAACATTCACCTGATGGTAAAAGCTTGCACACACCACCCTTTTCTGCCAAAATCATGTCGAGTGCTTGTCTGTTTTGAATGGTCATGAGTGAAGTAGCATGTAGTTGTGAGGCGGTGTGCATAAAAAGTGCCTCGGTGAAGTTAATCAACGTGTTCACCTTGTGATTTAAATAGTTGATCAACTCTGTGTGTTTGTACACGGTCACTGGAAACAAAGCACCTATTATGGGCAGATGTGAGCCCGCTGCGTTTGCTTCATCAATCAATTTTGTCTTTGTCAGGTATGCTCCAAGGCATGCCAATCGCATCAAAAATAGACGGAAGTTTGTCTGGTGATTGGGACTGGTGGTTTGTCAGTGTTGCATTTGGACCAATGGGTGGAGTTCTCAACACTGAAACAAACGTAGCGTTTATCGCTGTTCCTGTGATGTCCGTCTGGAGCTGGAGGTTGCCCATGACGCTGGTGGGCAAACGCTGTCTGTCTGAGGTAGGCGTTGTTGGTCGTCTGGACACAAGGGCGCCGCCCAGCATCAAGCAGCATGCTGCTCGGAGGAGTGCTGGCGGACAGGCCATTCTCCTGAGAGGGGTGTGTTTACCACAAAAACCCTTTCTTCCACTGTGGTCTTTCGTTGGTGCACCGTCCGTGCACTTGGGGGTGCTGATCCTCACTTCGAGGGACTGGCGTCGCTAGGCCCATCAACAGGGGGTCGAAGGATCTTGCACTGCGACTGGTGGATCCACCCGTCGCGTCCTTCAACTTTCACTGCAGTTGGTGTCGCTGCAATCATCTGGAACGGGCCATCCCAGCGTTCACTGTCCCAACGAGGTCGTCAGCACCTTGAGGAACACCTGGTCTCCGATCTGGACCCGGGTTTTCTGTGGGATAGAACACACTGGCCAGTCATTGTGCTTATGCATCTCCCTTGTGCCAAACAGTCTTTTCATGTGAACTGGAAAAGAACATCCACTAGGTAGCTGGTCATGGGTTAAGTCTGCTAGTCCGTATGGTCCTCCATATACTATTTCAAATGGTGATAAAGTTTTTCCTTCAGCGGAACAAATCTCATTTCTGTGGCCACAATAAGAATGCAATCTGGTCGCTGTCTCTTTATCACTTGCATTGTTTTTATGCGTATGGCCTTGACTGTCCCATTTGTTCTTTCAACAAGCCCTTCTGATATTCAACAGTTCTCCAACTTTAGTAACAGCTTTTTTCACAAAATGCAATCAATTGTCACTTCTAATTACTCTCAGACTGCCAAATGTCAGTATGATTCGATCACACAATGCTTTGACAACTGTTTTTGCATCACACTGCGCTGTTGGGAAGAAATCAACCCACTTTAAGAATGCATCTAATATGACGAAACAATATTGCTTTCCTAATGCCTTATTTGATTCAATGTCATCCATATATATCATATGAAATGCTTCGGGTGGTTCTGGAAATTTGCCTCTATGTGGTCACAAATAAACTTGCGCATTATTGCAAAAACAGATATCACAACATTTACAAAAAACACAAACATTTTGAGTATAAAAAGTGAACCCATATGCAACTGATCATGCATATTCCCCCCTGTTGACACATGGCAAAGCTCATGTGTCAACTTTGCTGCTCATTCAAATCAGAATTTTAGTAACCATGGTTTTCTAACCGCCAATCTACTTTTTTCTTCAACATCTTGTTATGCTCCTTTATTTAGCCATTTTTGCTGCTACAGTTTAGGAGCTGATGTTTTCCTTGATATCAAGATGGTCTGTATGTCTTGTTCATCATGTAGTGTGTCAATGCGGTTGTCTTGTGCTTTGGCAACTGTGGGCACACCTATGACTGTTTCTTTGGCTGCTTTGTTTGCCTAATCGGTTTCCTGCTGTAATTTGGTCATTTCTTTTCTTGTTGTGGTTTGGAAGCCGCGGTTAGCCCAAAGTTGATAAAACACATGCCATACTCGCTGTCTGTCCATATTGTAACATCTTTGCTTTCAAAAATTTCACACGCTTTGATTAGCGCGGCCAATTCATCTGCTTGCAATGAACATGTCGATTTTAATGTTCCTTAAAACAAAATTTACTACATATCCCACCCTTTTGCGGCCGTCTTCCCCTTTGCTAGCTGAACCGTCAAAAAAAAACAACTTCTCCAGTCGGGAGAGGGGTGTCATTCAGGTCAGGTCTTGGTTCGGTGGAAATTTGGGCGTGGCTTCCACAGTCGTGTGGGGTGCCGTCTACAGGCGTGGGCAAAGGTGTCGCTGGGTTTGATGCTCCACATTTAACAATTATAATGTGTCCCTGTGATACAAGAACCGCGGTGCAATATAAATGTCATGCAGGCGATAAGAGTGTCATTTTTTGGGGTGGGGGGTTTCCAGCAACAAAACAAATACATAGGGAACCCTCAACGTGAGGGAGTGAAACAACACAACCTCCACTGAAGCCTCCCCAGCCAATGCTGCGGCCAGCACCACCTGAACGCCTTCAGGGGTCAGCCCAGCAACTGCATCCAATTCCTCAGAGTAAAATTTGACTGGCCTCAGTTTCCCGTCATGCTTCTGCAACAAAACTGAAGTCATGAATCCCTGTTTAGCGGTCACTCTTTGCTCAAATGGTTTGCTGTAATCCGGTAGTGTCAATACGGATGAATTAAACCAATTCCAATTTCATACTGTCAAATGCCTCGTCAGCTTTTTTCATAACTGATATCAAGCAGTGGCCTAGTCAATTCAAAACAAATTTTGGAATCCATATGCTACAATAATTCATCAGCCTCAAAAATGACATCATTTGTCTTTTAGTCTGAGTTTTTGGGCTTTCGCAATGGCCTCCTTTTGTCTGTCAGTAACAATTCTGCCATCCTTATCTCATTAGTTCTGCCAACCTTCTTCCATTTGTTTCCACTTGCCCAAAATCTTTCTTGCCACAACGCCAACATCCTTATGCATTCAATTTTGTCTTTCAACTCTCTCTTACATCCTTTTTTTCCGCTACCACAATTCCTGTTTCCAACACAACGCACTTCCTCTTCTCCATCACACCAGAATGTCTGTTTTCTCCCCTACATTCTTCTACTTTTCTTCTTCTACTCCACTCTCCGCTGAATAGTCGATTTATCTAATCTCTGAGTGTTGGAGGTCACTCACATCTACATTTTTGTTTGTCGTATAGTTCCATTTAGCCTTGCATTTTCTCAGCTGCTGTCAATATGTTCAGCCTGTTTATCCATTATCTACCATAATGCGATTTGTTTTTAGAAAACTCTTGCAAACTATACTATATCAAACAATTAACATATCAACTGGTTCATCCTCCTTTTGCACAGTTGAATCTATTTTACTGTAAGACCTGATCCTATCATGCTAATCTCTTCAAACAATTATTACATATAAGGCATCAATCTTCTACCTTTTAAATTCATATTTTGTAAGGTGCCAGGCTTTCTTCCGCTTTTGCGTACTTGTATTTTGCAGGGCCAGTATACAAAAATAATTCTGTCCTTTCTGCCTCCTTTTGTCTTAACATGCAGGGTTTGCTACTTGGATCATGAAATACAACTCCCTATCACGTGTCTATGCAATTTTCTATACAGGTGTGGTTGGTAGAGAAGGGTCGCATTCCTGTTTTCAGAAAGTGGAGGATAAATTACGAAAAAAAGGTCGCAGTCACGGTCAAAAAGGGGAGGCAGAGGCCTCTGATTGCCACCCCTGCTCTCCGCGCCTCTGTTTGTCCTGTTATCTGCAATTCTCGCAAGCAGCTTTGTTTGGTGTCTACTTGGCTGTTTTATTTTTTCTACAGGTCATTTAGTGGCTGCTGCTATTTCCAGATTCAACTTTTTCTCTTTTATCGATTTTGCTATTTGAAATTTTTCTTCAGCTTTGTTCTAACAAATTCAGTGGTCTCTATCAATTTGCCAGTTACAAATATTTTCCACTTTGAAGAACAACAACAGCAACAACAACAAAATCAACTTTAGCAAAAACGACAATTCCCACAACTATGACAACAACAATAAGAGCAACACATGCAGTAAACTGTGTGAAGATTTCAACAGAGCAAGCTTCACAAACTTACACTCACAATCACTTCTCATTTTCATACCACAGTCTCCCAAGCTGGCTATCATACGACAACATGCCTACATGTTATTAAGCTATGAAAACACAACATTTATAATTCAACGTCATCTGGCTATCCACCCCTGGCATAGCCTCACATACAACACAACAACTTTGTGTATTTTATTTGTGTTTCAACCACTAATTATTCATTGCCAGTTAATCTAGCATTTGGAAACATCCTAATTCTTAATTTAGTCTCAACTGATCCCATAATATATTTTTCCATTTTTCTCATTTCACCTGTGTGCTGAGAATTAACCCTGTGAATGGACCAGTTTCTGCCCACAAACCTCAGGTTTGAAACCATCTCAAATTTGTCATTTTGACTTTTAACCATGCAGACTAGATCAAGCCCGATCTAACAATGTATTTTAGCCAAATTTCAACAAATATCATTGTTTATTTCTAACAATCTAACATACAAACATGTAGCACACCAATAGTTACACACCAGCAAACTGACAGATACACACGCAGATCCACATCACACAACATGCAGTTTACAACGTATATGCGGACTTTGTTAAGCACGTACAAGACACACTTTTTGCACACACCATTTCAAATGGCATCACTCCTTTGGCTTCATGTCAACCCTCAGTACTCAGATGTGGAGCTGAGACCCAGTCCCGAAAAGGGTCTTACTGCCGTGGCCACGGTCTTGCCTGGTTGTCAACTCCGCCTCTGAAAACCTCAGGTGTCTGGGTTTAAGAATATGGTGGTAAACTCAGGTACGAATTGTTGGTGTCTGTTTTCCACCGTTAATTTGGGTTTACTGTCTGGCTGTGTTAGTTGCCGACAGGTTAGTGGCTGCGGTCAAATCATCATCTGCTTTCCTTTTTTTCTCGGCCACCTTCCAGGGTCGTTTCGGTTTGGCTCTATCAACTAAAGCCTTGCATTTAAACCACTGTTAACCATCACTGTTTTCAATCCTTTCCCTGTCCTTCAATGACAACTTCCGCAACACTTTCTCCAATCCACCACAATCATCCACGTCTCCTGAAAAACCGTATTGGATTTTCCATTTTTCCACATACTTAGTACTTTCTCTGCTATCTATCTCTGCCCGACGTACTTTTTCCTTCGATTCATCCACAAAACAACAACATTCCTTTTCCCATTTTGCCTCCTTGGGCCGAGTTGCGGCCTCGGAGGACTTATTTTTTTTACTCATGATTAACTATGTTTCCTTCGTCACGGGAGAAATGCTACGTGCCTGGTGTCGTGTCGGATACCGAGCTTCTACCTCGAAAGGCGGATATCCCCAGGTGTTTGTACTCACGACCGTTTCACCAGTTTTAGATTTCCCGTCACTCAGGACAGCCACTCCACATTCATTCCACACTCATACATCACAAAAATGATCAGCAACTGTGCACCGGATGTTAAACTTTCTCTTTTTTAAGTCAGGCCGTTTGTTTAAAGTCCAATTGACTATACGTTTAAGGTCCAATGGACCAGCCAGTCTCGTCAGACTGAACCCGTCTAGACGGTCGTTTAAGGTCCGATGGACCGCACGTTTAAGGTCCGATGGACCGCCCGTTTAAGGTCCGATGGACCGCTCGTTTAAGGTCCGATGGACCGCACGTTTAAGGTCCGATGGACCGCACTTTTAAGGTCCGATGGACCACACGTTTAAGGTCCGATGGACCGCCCGTTTAAGGTCCGATGGACCGCCCGTTTAAGGTCCGATGGACCGCACGTTTAACATCCGGTGGACAATTCAGACTCGTCAGACTGACCTTTTGTTCTTGCAATCTCTCCGCTGGTCGAGTCACTCTGGTTCGTTGGATGGTGTTTGCGTTCCTCCGGTGAGCGGTGTCCGACGTCTGGCCTCGTGGAAAGGAGGGCTTCCAGAATCCAACGGATTCCGACGGTATACCGATTGGTTCAGCTGTCGTCGATCGTCCACCGAAGAGAAGGCTTCTTAACCATCCGGCTCGAACGGACCAAGTTAGAATGTCAGAGAAATCTCAGAAAAGAAGACTAGGACAAGCCTAGCTGCTTAAACAGCAAAAAGAGTAACTCAGACCAGCCAAGATTGACTTTTCTATGCCGGACATAGGGAAAAACCGCTTGGGCAAATGTAACTCGTGGGTCTTCCAACGCGTTTTCCACTTGCCCAGCCGTTCCCCCCGGCTTTTATTGAATAGAAGCATAGCAGATTACAAGACACAACAAAAGAGCCAGCCGGGCGCCACCGGCAGCTGGGCCAAGGTCCCGGCTCACACTTTCGTGCGTCAACAGTTCTATCTAAGGACAGGGTCAAGATGAACTAGGATTGCATAGATGGGTAACAATGAACTAAGAACATAATGATAACAACCTAATATATGATTCCCTTCACAAGGTATGAAGAGGGAACCCCACTCTTTTCCGACTGAGGACAATAGTATCATAGACGAAAACTACATAGCTCCTCCTGAATCTGAGGTTTGACTTATTGAAGGACCCTCCTCTCCAGCACCCCTGAATAGACTTACATAGAATGGAATATCAAAAGTCCAAGTCCAACAGATACCAATGAATCCACTCCAGGTCTTAGTGTCATTGTCCACAAGAGCATTGAATTCCCCCAGCAGAACCAGAGAGTGTCCCACAGGGAACACTCTCCACACCCTCGAGAGCAAACCCTCCGAAGACTCCAAAAAGGGTGGATACACTGAGCCTCTGTTTAGTGCAGGGGTGGGCAACTCCAGCCCTCGAGGGCCGGTGTCCTGCATGTTTTCCAGTTTTCTCTCCTAACACACCTGATTTAAACCATTAGCTCATCAACAAGCTCTGCTGGAGCTTGAGAATAATCCTAATCATTTTATTCAGGTGTGTTTGAGAGAGAAAACAGGAAAACATGCAGGACACCGGCCCCCGAGGCCTGGAGTTGCCCACCCCTGGTTTAGTGTGTAGGTATAAACGGCAGCCAGGACTTGTCCACCCTCGAATGTCATGATCGGGCATGACGGCGTGCAGAGGTATGGGAAGGTGGACTCAAAATTGCAGGAGAGCGGAGCGGATTGGCTCAAATGTAAATGGTTTAATAGTAAAAATAAGGCAGGAACAACAATGGCAAAAACTGGACAAAGTAGCAAAAGACTGAGAAGCAAAAACAATCTCATGGGGGACAATGACCGGGAGACAGGGAAATACGAGGCACGAGGAGGAATGTCATCGAGGAAATCTGCAGCATGGCAAGAACAAACAATGACCCAACAACTGGCTAGACACGAACAGGGACTTTAAATAGACGCCAAACTGGATGGATGGATGGATGGATGGATGGATGGATGGATGGATGGATGGATGGATGGATGGATAAAAAAGCTTGTGGGGGTAGTGTGGCTGGTTGCATCGCCCAAGCAGAAACAGATGTGTTGTGATCCACAATCCTGCCTGTCATTCCTATTCCTCAACGGAAGATGTGGGGTCAGGATAAACTCAGCTGCTGACTCCTAATTATCTACTGTGCATTCTGACAGGCAAGTCTGTAATGACTGTCACATCAGATAAATGCCTCTTTCTCTCAGACCTCCTGCTGTCAAGAAAATTTGGTCCATTTACACTAAGGCTATTACTAATCTGTACATGTCAGGGAAGATGAGGTGGACAGACCTCTTGGGTGAAAAGACTGTGAGGGAAATCCATACTGCTTAAACAAAGCAACCGTAATGAAGCCAGTGTCTTTTTCAGTGCTTTAGAGGATCGCCAAATACGATAAATAAAAATAAATAGAATACTGAGACAGCATACTTAGCCAAGGCATTTGGTGATTTTACTCCACTTCAAATTAAACAGTTTTTGAAACAAATGGAACAGTTCATTTCAGCAGTTGTGTTGTTACAAAACAATTCGTTCCGATCTTCCACAGTCCATATAGTGTACGTGGTCATAAAATAAACTGTTTATATTTTTTAGTATTCAAGGTGTTATGTGTATGTGCGTGATTACATGATACAAAATACTGTAGATCATCGTGTACATGCACCAAAAGCTGAATGGGTTGCTTGGTTCATCTGCGGATGCATAGAGGTTGCAGTTACTTCTATCTAACACTAGATGACATCACATCCCCGTTCAATACGTATGATTAAAATGTTTGGCCCATTTGAAATAGGATTTACCACCTTAGTAGTATTCATTCCATTAAGAATAAAAAAACACCACCAGCAGCGGTAACATAATTATATTATACTAAACAATGTCGTCATATTTTAAAAGATCACTGTGTTCAATATGCTTAATTTTCCATTTGATTCCGAATACGTGTGTGTGTGTGTGTGTGTGTGTGTGTGTGTGTGTGTGTGTGTGTGTGTGTGTGTGTGTGTGTGTGTGTGTGTGTGTGTGTGTGTGTGTGTGTTGGAGGAGGGGGGGTAAATTTAGGAGTTATTGCTGTTGGTTACATATTAATAAATGTTCTTAAGATTATTTTGAAATGTGACGCACAGCTGTGCAGAAGCCTCTTATCGCAACAAGTATCGCTTTGGATTGGAGTTGATTAAAATGAATGTATGCTGTAATTCAATTTTTAGGGGATTGGTGCGATGAAAAGCACTATTGTTTATTGTAGTAATTATTGCTCGTTTGTATCGGAGGACAATTTAGTAGGAGAGCGGAAAATCTTTCCAAAATTATATGACCAACTTGATTTTAGCGGTGCATGAATGGCAGCTAGCGTAGACCAATGGCATAAACTTTAAGATATTTGCTTGTCCAATAGCGTTAAGGGGCAGGTACAAGTCTGTAGAGTACTGTACTTCGCATTCGAAGTAGACAATTAAGTAGTTTGTCCCTGAAACCTAAGCGTTTATCAACGAACTGTGAGTTTTAATCTCTACAATACGTTGTTGGATTAGTGTTTTACCTTCACTGACCTACTGATTTATTTTTTAAACAGTTACTTATCTTAGTGCACACACAGTCTTTGTTAATTGCTGCCGAGTCATCATCTGCGGCCTCGTGTCGCCACAAGCTAGTCGCTAAATACGCAGAAAGCCGGCTATAGTGTTTTCTCGTCAATTTATGAGAAATTTGTTACGAAAGTATATTCATGTACTTAACAAAGTTATGACGTCGGTAAGAAATTGTAATATTAGCATTTATAGTTGATGTTTTTTTGTAGAAAAAAAAGCGCATATTAAATATGGCGACGATAACGACGGACATGTTGCATTGTTTCAAAGAAGAGATTTCGTGTTCGTCGGCCTATTATTGTATTTGTCCAATTCCATCACCACTTTAGGGTGGGTCTCAGTGTTAAAGCTAAGAATTTTATCGAGGCTAATCGAGTGAAAAGAATCACTGCGCATGCGTATGAGCGCCAGTTAGTTATAGCGGTGGCATTGAGGCCCATCCCACAACAAATTGATTAACTGAACTAGTCATTTGTTCCCATTCAAATGGGGTTTAACTGTCATATTATTGTCAAATTTTGAATAGATTAAGATTAACACTTTTTTTATTGTTACATTTGGACTAATAAAAGAAATTTTGCCAAATCTATCGCCATTCATTTCCATACTTTCGTCAGTTTCTTGCACAATGTCTTTCACATTGCTTCATCCATCTTACATCTGTATTACTTTTGTTCTGTCTTCAAGTGTTAAGCTTGGTTGATGCTTAAGGTTTCCACGAGCCGAGCTCGGCTCCACTCATCAAAATTACGTAATTTCGGCAACTACACACCTCCGTGCGGGCCAGATTTTGCATGATTATGGTGGACGAACTATTGCTTATGGATGTTCGCTGGTACAAGCATCTTTATGATTTGGCTTTAAAGGACTACCCGTGACCTTAATATTAGAGATACAAATTCTCAATATCCCCTGAGATTGATTCCACAAGAGCGAGCTACGAAGAGATTTTTGCAAACATTTCAAAATAAAAAAATAATTGCTAATATAATCTTTCCAACTTCAAAATGATTTTTTTTTTACTATATTTTTAATTTTTTATTGAGCAGGCTGCAATAACTATCTTAAGGTTTTTCCATATGCTGCCGCAATAACATGATGCAGCTGAGTGGATTAACTAATGTGTGTAAAACCTCAAGTAAAAATATCCAAATTGTATACACATATTAAAAATTAGTATCAAAATAGTAAAGTAAGTGCTACTTATATAATACATGTATACAATTATATAACATAAATTAATACAATATAAAGGATTTATTTACCTTCGAGTGATGTGATGACCTTGTTATGACCATATTCCATAGTGAGGGTAGCCTAGCCTTTCTTGATCTTCTCCAGTTTTGTTTCCATATAAACCATCTTCTAACCTCTCTCTTTAACATCACTAGCAAGCTTGCGACCCATGGTAAACCAATTAAAGTTTGAATTAAGCACTAAAATGCACAATAAATACGATATTGAACCACTCTCACACGAGATCAAGTCTTTAGGCTGCCATCTATGTGACCCCATGCACCAACCAATAGCAGACGTGCATCTTTGTGACGCTGACCAATAGTAGACCAGTATCTTAGGGAGTCATGACGCTGACCAATAGCAGACCAGCATTGAAGTGACAGCATTGAAGTATGAGCGCTTGCCCCTAGTAGACACGGGTAAGGCCAGGGACGTCGTAAACTTGGGGTCCAATGTACTTCCTTTTCACATACTGCTTCAAGAAAAGTTGCAGCTGAGCTCTTTCATAGTTGAACATGAAAAAAAATACATTATATGTAAAGTGCCAAACATTAAATAAAAAACAAACATTAATACAAATACTGTAGTAGCCACAATAGTATGTAAATACAATAGTGATTTAACTTCAGTGATTTTACTCAACTTCGACTTCAAACGAACTTGTCTGCGGGTCGTAAATCTTAATCGACAGGTATTTGTGCTACTCCAACAGAACCACATCATCCGCAATTAGAGATGCAATGCTGGGGTTCCCAAACAGGACCCCCTCAACGTGGGAATGTGACGGTTAAAATCGATTTCAAAGTAAAATGCCTTCAATCCTGAGAACCTAACCATAACCCTGAAAACGTGGTCTTGAGACCAAGATCAGAAATACAGCACCATTAAATAATACTGATTAGTGTCTACCCTATAAAATGTTACTGTATATTCTAACAGGAATTTTTCCCCTTTGCAATGCAGTTCACACGACTGAAAAAATTACTCCAAACTTGCCACCTGACTTCACTACAATGGCGGGAATTCCTTGGCGGGGACGCAGTAGAGGGCTTGATGTTGGACGATCCAGAGGGTTTTCCACTCCTGCTATATTACAAGTACAAGGAACCAATATACCAACTCATGACCCTTTCGCTGGACGAGCTGGAGGGCTTCAGGCTGATAATGGAAGCTTTGTTCGAGCAAGAGGGATACACTTTCCTTCAACAGAACCCTTGGTAGGCATGTCACGAGGCTCAGTCTTGACTCACGCGGACACTCGGGAAACTCTGACAGAAGAATATCTCGTCAGGAAAAAGGTAAAAGCTTGAAAAGGTTTTACAGGTTCAATAAGGTTCTTTCAATATTCTGGGCTGCCAACCCCTGGACAAAGAGAACAGTTAAAGGGCTGCCATCTGATGCCATGGCTGAATGGGACTCGTTATGTAGTGTTTGCACTTGTGAAAACCTTCATCATAGGTGTTAATGTTTAAAACAAACTTGTTTTATGCAACCTACATAATATTTCAGTTGCCACATTCTGAAATGTGAGTGCAGTCTAGGGCACTGATTAAAAAAAAAAAAAAAAAAACATTATGGGAAAATTAAATTGTGTTGAACCCAGGCTCACTTTGCTTCTGAAATCAAACAAGGGCTCCAAATTACTTCTTCCTTGATCATATATCAAATAGCATACTGTTACGGTTATGCAGGAGAGGGTGGGGTGGAAACAAGACAAGTGCAAGGCAATGTATGCATGCACGTAGACACAAATGTCAAAACTAATGTTACAGCTATTGCTGCAAGACAAGTGCGAGGCAATGTATGCACGCACGTAGACACATCGAAACTAATGTTGCAGCAATAAATTCATTTTAAGTTTCAATGCATTTATTTTTTTGTCACAGCTGAATATGAATTTGTCGGAAATCCTTCAAAGTCATTACTATCTGACTCGCCAAATAGCTCCTCCCATTTCAATACATGGTGATCTCGGACGCACTTTTTTTTCTCCTCGTGATCTCTTCAAACATACTCGTTACTCTTACACAGGTAGTCATCTTTAGAGCCGTCTAATTTGTTTGAAATGGAGGTCTCCAAAAATGCTTTCCTGAATCATTTATCATAGCGGTTCGGTTGCTCTTCGTTGTGTTTCTCCCCCCACCCGCCGACATCTACGCATGCGATGTCGCTGCTCTCATATTTTTGTCTTGAAGGGGCAATTCAAGCCATCATTTCCTTTTCATATAGGCTCAGAAACAGTAACATCCCAGTCAAATTTAGGGAAAACAAAAACAAAAGAATATATATATATATATATATATATATATATATATATATATATATATATATATATATATATATATATATATATATATATATATATACACACACACACACAATATATATACACTATATATATATATATATATATATATATATATAATATATATATATATATATATATATATATATATATATATATATATATATACAATCATTCTAAGCCTTGTAAATGACAAATTACTTATTTCGCATTCAAATTGTGATTCAAACAGATAGGTGGAGAAAATTGGTCTGGTTTTGAGTTATGTGGATATAAGTTGCTCCACCCCCACTATGGGGGTTGAACAAGGAAAAAAAAAACCTTGACTTAATACAACTTATACATGGAGAAATATGTTTGTTTTGTTTTTTGTTTTTTTTAATTTGTTATAGGTTGATTCCCCGACACATGGTCAAGGACCTACACTGGTGTCAATGTTCAAAGGAATGGGCTTTCAACCCTCAGTGGCCTCAAGGGGAAGAGGAGCATTAGCAGATGGTGCGTATTTATTTTATTTTTGTTGTTGTTTTAGTGAAGGGATATTGTTTTTGTCTTGCTTTTGTCAACATTGACTGCAATTAAAACGTGTCACTTGTTTCGCTGTCCATACATTTGATCTGTAGGCAGCATTAGACTAGGATGAGACTAAAAACAGTCTCTTAATGTGAGTTTGTGTGAGATGTTAGTCTTTCCCAAATCTCAGTCTTCTGCTTATGCTTTAGCATAAACAGCATAATCTTATGCTGCATTCACACTGAACGTGCCACAAAGTGCGTCGTTTACGCTCTCTGCGAGGCGTTTTGTCGGCAGGTCATGATGATCTCTTTTGTGAAGACACTTTTTGTCGCGCGATGGGAGTGAGCTTGCTGTGCACTTTCCTGGCCCCTGTGTGAGACGTTGAACATTCTCGATTCATTCCTGGCCCCTGTGTGAGACGTTGAACATTCCCGAAGCTGATTGGCTGTTGCGTCATGCACCAAAAGATAAAATTTCTTAACCGGGGCCGCACGTCACTCCATCGCGCCAACTACATTGACTACAATACAAAACTGTCTGCTTTTATGCCTCCATTGTGTTCGATGCGAACGCAGCATTAGTCTCGCTAAGAAAAATGATGTTAATTAAAGGGAGTGTGTAATTTTTCGCATGCGCCCGTAGGGCATTACGGTAAATGCAGCAATACACACTCCTCCGACTGTCGATAGCTATAACTGACACACATGTAACACATTTACAGTCACTGCATTGTGTGTCGGATGTGTAATGATTTATATTTCTATGTGGGAGGCTTTGCAAAATATAATTGAGAAGCACTACACTAAAATAACCAGCGAAACAGGAAAAATGTGTTTGGATGCAGTTTTTGTTTACAAACCATGTTTAGGTATACTGTATTTTTTTTTCTTAGGACTGCATTAGCACGTTAATCAGAAATTTCAATTCAATTACTTTTGCAGAAAAAAACGAAGTTGGACAGACGGAACAGTTAAAGCAGCCAAGTCCGGATTTACATGCTGTAGCCAGTAGCCGACACTCCATTGTCCACACACAAGCAGTGATTGGCAGAGGAAGAAGGTAATGACAAGATGAGAACAGCATCTCCTACATATGATGGAATAGTATACAGTGCACAAAGTTATAGAGTTTTGTTTTGTTTTTTTTGCCCCTTCATGGAACAACACAGAATTGGAAGGTATTTTCAGTGGTGGGTATGCAGCAGCTATCCAGAGTGGGGGCGTGGGGGCTGCGCTGTTGTCAGCGGTATTGATTGTTTGGTGTTAGGCCTGGTTAATATGTCCCATGTTTTTCTCTGTTGCTGCAGCGTGTTTTGCTTTGACTTCATTGGTTTCCGTAGTTTACGCCTTCTTCATGTTTCCCTTGCACTCACGTCAGAGTAGGCTAGCACAACATTTCTATGTCCTAAGAGAGCGAACCTCTGTTCCCAAGATTGAAGTTGCATCCCATTGGCAAGACATTGAGGTTTTGGAGTCTGTGAATAAGGCAGTTCAGTCACTCAAAACTTTACAGCTGGAAAGTATGTCAATCTCCTGCATTAAACCTGTTTACCATTTGTTCACAACTTGTCTTTTACGACCTGAGGAAGATGATACTGAGCATATTAAAACAATAAACATGAACATACTGGGATACCGTGATAGAACCTACAATGACCCTGTTAAGGATTAGGATTAAAGGAATACTGTGTAATTTTTCGCATGCGCCTGTGGGAGCTTTTGGGGAATTACAATAAACGCAGCACATCCTGCTGTTCGTAGCTATAACCGACATGGCGACATCCAGAGGAGTGCCACACCCCATGTAATATAATTTAATGATAACTAGACCTCTGATTATATTTAAAACATACTGTTGGTTGTTAGGAGCACATTTATTTGCAAGTTTTTTTCATTAACTTAACAATAATTTTATCATTTTTAAAGGAAAACAGTCTAAATCTTACATATTGCCCCTATAAGAATGTCAGAGCGTAATTTTCATCCGTTGTAATTGTCGGGATAGACATTACGTCAAATGTCCCTCAGATGTCCATCAGTCTGCCACGCCCCTTTTGCTGACTAAAATGTAAGCCAACGGGCTTGTGTGTTTGTCTGCTGTACTGCTGCATCTTTAGCGTACAAGCTGATGGACTTTAGAGTACAAACTGCAATCACTTTATAGTCAATGAGTGAGGTTAAGTGAATAAACTGGGTTGGTTCAAGTAACTGCTTCACAGCTGTTACACATCTGATTTTACTGGGGAGTTTTTCTTTTTGAGCTCCCTTTGTGAGTCAAGGTTTCATTAACCAAAATGGATACTATACGCTAGCTCACTCAGATGGCTTATGCCAGCCAAAAGTTAAAAATGATGTTTAAAATTATGTTGAATTTTTTTTCTTTTTCTTTTTAAATATGATTTACATAAAGATATTGATTGCTGATAAGACCATTCTGAAATGCATTTCCACCGCAACAAGGTCACTCTTTTGCACAACAAATTTACAAGCTTTTTCTGATTGGCTCTTGGCCAGGAAATGCAAGATAGAAGTTTTTTAATTCCCTAATTCAAGGCTTTTTTGTGTGTGTGAAATCAAGCTCAGCAATACTTTGTTTTACTTGTTGGATACCGATTCAATTTACACACATTTGAATGGAAACTGTCACCTGCAATAGTTGGTCAAGCAGTTATAAGCGAAAACCCACATCTAGCGATTGAATATCATAATTGTAAATCATGTTAATTCCTCCTCGTGGACATGATTGCCTATTGCACTATGGTCCCACCGGATTCACTGAGATGCAAATGAAACTTATGGTATGTATTACTATTAGTCAAGGATTCTTTGTAGATTACTTTTAAAAATTCCCACTTCTATATATTAGCTTAGTTTTATTGTCCCATCAGTATTTTATAATAATAATAATATTAACGTACCAGAGAAGTAAAAATTATTACCAATCATCTACAATACATAGTAACCAGTGTAATCTATGGTAAAACCTACTTATAGTACATATGATCAATATATTTCCGCAATACTAGATTGTTGATTCACAGGAAATTGTACTACACAACCTACCGTGTTGACAGTCAGCCCAGCATTGCTTGTTGTGGATGCCACTAGAATTTGTAGATAAGTGTGTAATAAACCTGCTATGATGCCATTTCATGTCATTGCTATGATTTCCTATTATTGCTATGATTTCCTATACCCACTGCAATTTTTTTTAAAAGCTGTTGGGGACACATTGTGAAAGGGTCAAAGGATCAAAGCAAATAACATTGCATATGGTGGCTTTGCATTTGAAAAAACAGGTAAAATGGGTTCTTCAAAACACGTTTTTTTTTTTTTTTAAATCTTGATTACAGTATATGTATAAAAGAGGGGAAAGCATACAAAGAAGTCCAAAAATCTCATGAGCTTAAATGCCACAAGATTTTTCATTCTGGCATGCAACAAGATTCATTTCCTTTTCACTTTTTCTGAAAGTACATTTTCTTGAGACAGAAGAGCATGGAAGGGTAACAAGGTTGATGGATAGGTGTGCGTGCTACACTCCCGTACAGTAGGTGGCAGTATGCGCCTAAACATTCGTTGCAATCTGCAATTAATTGAAAAGGAGAAAAAGAAATACACGATGCTCTGATTACTTTTAAATCATCTTTGTAGCAACATTTTGGTTTTCCGCTTGAGAAAAAGGATGGTAACACATTGACTAGCCAGCTTTTCAAAAACACCTTCAAATAAGTAAGAAACAAATAAGAAATGCTTATGCATCTCCACTGGACCCATCAAGTGACTATCAAAAAAATTAAGCATATTGGTAGGTACATCGTGCTCGATATGAAGCCATTTTTGACTGTGGAAGGCAGTGGATTTCAGCGGCTAATTCACCTCTTTGAGCCGCGGTACAAGATACCGTTTCAACATCAAGTCAAACTTTAGTTCCAACTAGTCATGGGTCAATAACCTTAATCGCAATAAATTGCGACTTTGAAATTCCTGATTATTAAGAACCGACCAAATTTGTCAAAACCGGTCAATTTTTCTTCCCTAATGGGCAATTGCAGGCTGCAGCAGAAGCCTCGTCTCAATGTGACTCATACTTTTTGGCCACCTCAGCCAATCACGTCCACTTCCTGGATTGTCTGCTTCAGTTCAGCTTTAGTTAATGCAGCTAATTAGCATGGCTAACATTTTGATCCTTCTTTCACTGACCATTTTATGCGACATCACTTACCGGTGTGCATGTCTTATCCACAGCAGGTGCTATAGTTACTGCCCAAAGATCACAGGCAGGGGAAGCTGATTGGAGGACACGGCAGGTAAACAGACAGGTGGACAAATTCAAACTAATAAGAACGCATACAATAAAGGCAGACGCGAGTGGAACAGAAACAAGAACTAGGAACATTAACAAACTCCCACCAAAAAAAACACAACACCAAAAAACAACAAATATGACAAATTCATTCAAAGGTATTATCCATAAAATGACAGAACTGAAAACTTAATTCAAATTTATGTAAAATGACCACAAAAGGGCAGTGTGCGTGTGTCCCCCGTCCCCCCATTTGTTTTCATGGTTATAAAATGTAAAGTGCAGGTGTGTGACACTATAGGTGACCGATTTTATAAGGTCTAAATATATTCCCGTTTTTTCTAGTATCATTTTGTCTTGGTTATCCCTATGAATTTTACTAATGGCTAACCTGGCCTCTGAACTCTTACAGCTTTCTTGGCCAAGATATTTCCATTAGCATGATGGAGGGATTTGGACGAGCATCAATGCCTGCACTTGGACGTGGAGGAGAATGCTCTTTACCTCTTTCCTCCTTTCCTCTGGAAAGTGTTCAGGCTCATTCTTTTCCATCTGAGCCAAAAGCAGGTAATCATTATAAGCTCTCCAACACAGGTAATAAGTCTAAAAGTTTAAAAATTACACACGTGTACAACATCGAATGCATTAATCACAGTCAGCAATGGATTACTCTCCAAAATCTTTCACTAATAAGGGGGCAACCACTCTTTTTTTTTCTTTTTTTTTTTTTTTTTTGTTAATCCTCACTCGGGTGAAGTCAAAAGTATTCCGGATTACTTTAGGCAAGTGGTGGGATACAGGCGAATGAATGCAGCAGGTGCTATGACAGGGGTCTCAGACTCCCAATATTAATTTGGAATACCTAGGGGACTCTCATATTATTGTTGCAAATTTGCAACGCCTGCCTGGAGAGGGTTAACACCCCCCTAACACCACCCTATAAACTATATTGCAGAGAAACATGCTGTGGCGGTTTTCTGCTTGCCAAACAGACGACTGTAATCGCACATGCCAATTGCACGTGCCAGTGGCACGCCTCGCATGTCAACGTAGAATAAAGCCCGTAGCTGACCAAACCTATTAACAGGGAAAGCAGAGTTAATACTCGAAAGTCGAATTTATTACAACAGCGCTCTATTTTGTCCTCACCGTATTCTTTTGGCAATGCAGTCTCACACGATATCACTGGGCAGCTGAAGAAATTTAAGCAGTGTTTTACAATGTTCCCTCATTTTTCGTGGTTAATGGAGACCAAAAAAAAAAAAACCCTGCAAAAGGTGAAATAGGACCTCTTTCCTCCCCAGAAATGTTCATGCATATGTGGGTACCAGATTTTTAAAATGTGAAAGTATTTATACTTATCAATACGAGATAAAGATTAATACAATATAGGTTTACTTAAATCTTTAAATATTAAATGTTATACAGTAACTGTACTCTTATCCCTTCCCGTTTTCATCTCTAGACCATAGTCGGGGAACATGGAGGACCGCAGTAACGGCGGACGTCAACCTAGAGTGGGGCCCAATGCCAACTAAACATGAAAACGGGGAAGCAGAGTTTACACTCCAAATTCCAATTTATTACAACTTTCAACATCTTCCAAACATTCTATTTTGTCCTCACCACATTCCTCTGGCTGTGCGTTCTCACTTGCGTGTGAGGTGAAGACTGCTGCTGGCAATACAGTTAGTCTTATATATGTAGTCTACAGCTTGGACGAGACTGGCCACACAATGAATCAGCTCACATGCCCTCCTACAAGACACGTGATTGGCTCCCACCATAAGCAGCGACCAACAAGGACAGGAATGGATTACAACCTCTTGGTAGGAGTGAATTACAACTCTTCCCTGATTGGTCAATGATGTGTGAGGAGCCAATCACGTGTCTTGTAAAATGTATCCCTGTTTTCATGTTTGGAAGGAAGAAAAAAAAAAAACTGGTTTGCTGAGCATTAATCACTAGTTCTAGAATGCTGCTGTAGCCTACATTTTATGGTGCAAATACGCCATTTACTGATGGGGTCCACTCTAGGTTGATGCCCTTATATGCTGTAATGTCATGACTCACTGTCTGTAGAATGTCAAACAATGGTTTAATTTAAGACAAAGTGCTTTTGTTTATGGCTGAACATGACTGAATATTAAAAGACTATTAGACACCTTCATTAGAACATTGACGGCGTGAAGCTCATCAGTAATAATTTATGATCTATTTCACATTTAAGGCCATGGGGTTTGAAGCGTGAGAAAAAGCTGGTAGTCAGAAAATACTGTATATCTTTTTCCTTCCCTTCAAGGGTTGATGAAACTTTAAATGACCAACTTTCCCTCAAATCCAGTTATCCTAAATTAAGGCATAAATCATCCATCTATCACTTCATCATTTTGCACTAATTAATGAAACAACCATTAACAGTTTGCTATGGTAATTCCTTTTAGAAATTGTGTCCATCATTCAAAAGGAGCAACACACTTCTGCTGTTGTTCCAAGAAAGACAAATTTGAAAATGGAGGCAGAACGGTAAGATTACTTTTTTTGCCTCTCAACTGTATTACGAGTTAAGAATAAACTATCATCCATTTTTTTGTTTGTTTTTATTCCTAATGTCACTGAGCTCTTTGAAATAGTTTTTTATCAAGCAATACCTTCCAAATTCAGGCTTAGTTACTGTACATTTCTCGTGTGCATCATAGCCCTTCCACATGGGGACATATTCTCCTATAATCTTAAATTACAAAAATGCACAGCCACACACTTTGGGATCCACCACACAAGATAATTTCATCAAGTGTGACATTTAACAAATAAAGCTTTATGAAATTACATAATTATTTAAATGAAAAATCCACTGTCAAGAAATTAGGGCCCCACTCAATAGACTCACACTCTAAAGTGGTTGCCCACTGATTTCCAGATTATGCATGTTGATATGCCTGAAGTCTGGACAGGAGAATTAGCGTACCTTAAAAGTTCGCTATCCATATAGCTGGACTTGTAAAAAATTAATAAAAAACTTAGGCACGAATTGGAAAAACGTCCCTGAAATGAAATGAAAATATACTGTGTTGGGTATCATAATTTATGTCCGCTAATATTTCATGTTTTTTTGTTTTGTTTTGTTTTGTTTTGTTTTTTTGGGTCCATTTTCTTTGTCAGCACACCACTCAACAAAGCTGGATCAAAAGGTTCTGCTATAACCATCGGCTCAAATTACATTCCAATTCACTGCAAGAATGAAGCTGTTTATCAGTACCATGTGACATTTACGTAAGTAACACTGACCCATTTCTTGTTTTACTCTTCATCAGCTTTAGCATATTTGTGCTTTTGGGTACACTTTTTCTGTGATAAAAGTCTTCCACTGTCCCTGCACTGCACAAGTATACCAAATTACATGGATGCAGTTGTCTGCATGTGACAACTTAACTTTTTCTACTGTACCTATTCATCTGGAGTGAGCCGCTATTGCGACTAATAATTTATATTTCAGTTTTACCAAGCAAAAAAAGAAAAAATAATAATACACGGTCTATATATCTACAACCCTACAAGAGAAATACATGATATTACAATTAATTTCAAATCACCTTGAGTAGTTTAGTTTTCACTTGAAGTAAAGGATGCTGTAATATTGGCAAGAATATTACGCCAACTGCAGCTAACACATGCTGCATGCAAGTACAGTATCTACAGTACGTTTGTTTACATTTACATGATAACTTGGCAATTTTCCTGCAGTTTAATTAAAAAGAAAATAACTGGAAAATTTGCCATTATTTTATATTACAAAGTTTGCAAGATTCTATCTTGTGAGATGGTTCGGCTTTTGGGATTTGTGTCTTGTCCCATCCGTAATTGTTTCCAATGTCTACTTGAGGATGACTATCCTTTTATTGTTTATTAGGCATGGGCCGATGTCCGATTCTGAGTAAAACTGAAAGCAGAAATATTGTTGTAACACGGTATTTTCATTATGCTTATTAAATGAGCTTTTTTGAAATACAGTCAAGACGGGTTCGCATAGGACTAGAAAAACAAAACCTGGATATATAAAGAAAACTGATGATGTGGGAGATAGTGGTGAGAGTAGATGACATCTCCTTTAAGAGTAGTAGTTGTGCACATGTTATTTTTGGGGGAAAATGTTTATTAATCAAAACTTAGAAAAAGGAAAAAAAGAAACATCCTTTTTTTATTCTGTCTTGCAAAGCAGACCGAAGTTGTGTAATTATTTGCATATCATTAGATTGAAGCAGGAATCATTTTTGCTTGAATTGAATCATGTTCAATCGAAAATTGATTCTGAATTGAATCGTCGACCCCAAAATCAAATCGTGACACAAAGATTATCGCTCCTAATTTTGTCCTTTTTATTGCACAATTTTGGGGACTCCATACATTTCTGTCAGGACCCATACTAAGTACAGAGGACCCATTCTTAGAATTGTGAGTCCCAGGGATCTAACACTTTCCTGAGGTAAAATGAGCATTGGAATTGTTCGATGGATGGCAGATGATGTCCCCTTCAATAGATTCAAAAGCCTCATCAACCTCATGCATGAGCTTGTGATTTGAATTAACTGAAGAATCAAGACGTTAACTGTGATTCATATTTCATTGCACATGAACTACTGGATAGTTCAACAAAAAGTGCAGAAAAGGAAAGACAAAGAATGATAAAATGAAAAAGTCTCCAGTTGTGACAATTGTGGCAGATAAAAGCACACTCGGCCAGCGTAAAACATCTGGTACTGTACATTCAAATTGTTGATCTGGAAACTGAGTAATGGTTTAGAGTCTTTAACCTAAAATGATTTCCAAAACCTTTTCAACCAAAGGTTTTGCGATTAGGATTTATTTTTTTTTTATTATTAAATTTCACATAAAATGAATTGTTCATACCTATAACTTGTTCTATAATGGCGGTATATGCTACCTGACTTCAGTTACAACACCTGAGCGACAAACTCACATCCCATCAAAACAGTAGAGCTCATAACTCGCGTCGAACTGTATTAGCACTGATAAGAGCGATGACATTTTAAAACCACAGTAAACGGTCAAACAGTAATCGGTTCATGCCTATTCTCTACTCATCATATTGTTATTTGCATATGTACATGCTTGTGAAAATATTTTGAAAAAATGGTTGTCCACTGTTTCTCCAGACCTAATGTGGAATCCATGTCAATGCGTTTTGCAATGATGAAAGATCACCGTTT
The DNA here is from genome assembly GCF_059441005.1 of Hippichthys cyanospilos. NCBI lineage: Eukaryota > Metazoa > Chordata > Actinopteri > Syngnathiformes > Syngnathidae > Hippichthys > Hippichthys cyanospilos. The sequence goes on along the minus strand of NC_142369.1, from coordinate 30,039,096 downwards.
GACCACAGGAGAAGTTACGGCTTTTGATGGCTGTATACTCTACCTCCCCCTCCAACTAAAGGACGTAAGTATTAAAGAATTTAAGCAGAAAACATTTTTGTCTCTTGCCAACCAAGGGCGTCAAACACCCAACTATCTTATGTCTTATAAGATTGCCTTGTAAGTTTATCCTTTGGTGTGAGATGTGTTATTTGTAGGACAGAGCGCTATGGAATTTTGTTTCCTTTGTCTGTCTTTCTCTAGTCATTCTGGACCATTAAATTTCAAAGTAATAAACCAAACAGTAGTCCAAAAATCCAACATTTATTAAAAAATCTAAAGAATTCACTATCAAACAAGTACTCCAAGTTTCAGGCATTCTCTCTATTAAAACAAACATTGGCCTGTCTAAACCCACCTGGTGATTTCGCATGAACTGACCAATATCAAGGCTGGCTATCAAGTGTGTGTGCGTGTGTGTGTGTATGTGTGTTAGGGGAGGGAATTTTCGTCTTTCGTGATTCGATTCCAATTTTGGGGTCTACCATTTATTCAAATGATTTTGATTCAAAATGATTCGATACAATTTAAGGCTTTTACCACTAATTGAATATGAATTAAATAAAATTACGTTTAAAAATTACAAAATAAAATAATAAATACAATTTTTTTAAAAATCAAATACTTGACCCACCAAAACAACTGTTCCCACTTATTTCAATGCAAAATCCCTTGTTCTTTCTTTCCTCAGAAAGACTTCAATGACTTGCTTATAGAGTTTGTGCGTTTCAGTTCTAATAAGAAATCAAGTTTGAATTTTGTAATTGCTGTTGATGTTGTAAAGCGAAAAATGCAGTAAAAACTGAATGAAAAACTTAGTAATCCACTTCGTAACTTGAAAAACCATAAGCCAGAGACGCCGTAACCAGGGGATCCATATATATAGGAAAAATAAATACAAAATTAAATTCACTTTTGTTATAATTACAATAATAATGTCAGGATACGTTAGTGTGAAGGGAATCATATATTAGGGTATCATTATGTGCTTATTTCATGTCTAGAATAGTGTGCATTGTCATCCATCTATGCAATCCTAGTTCATTTCGACCCTGTCCTTAGATAGAGCTGTTGACACAGGAAAGTGTGAGCTCAAGGTCCCAGCTGTCGGTGGCGCCCGGCTGGCTCTTTTGTTGCGTCTTGTAATGTGCATTGCTTTGCTGAAAGAATAAAAAGCAGGCAGGGATTCTTGAGTGGGCGAATTAGTGCCGGCAACGCATGAGTTCATTCGCCAAGCTTTTTCCATGTGCCATGGCAGAGAAAAGTCAATCTTGGCTGGTCTGAGTAACTCTTTTTGCTGCTTAGCAGCTAGGCTTGTCCTAGTCTTCTCTTAGAGATTTCTCTGACATTTAGGCCAGCAGAGAACGTGACGACCCACCACTGCATAATTCCCCGAACATAAGACGCACCTGTTTATAAGAGGCACACTTAATTTTGGGGTCAAATTCTCTTATTTCTGCTATTTCTACATCAATGGCCTTTATTTCTAACAGATTTTGAAATGCCCAACTGCATATGAATGCACCATACATCTCATTACCAGTTAGCGCACACTTGTTATATACAAAGATAGCGTATTTGTTCTTAGTGTCCCTTAATAGTGATTGAATATGATTCTTTAATGGTGGTGTGTTTATCGGTAGCTATTCAATGTTGACAATAATTTGTGATTGAAAAAACGCGAGTCACTAATCAGAACATAACAACCGTTCAAGGAAAACTTAAAAATCAAAGTCTGCTAAAGCTATTGCATTGACATTCATGTGTTATTTGATGTGTTTATTTTTGACTTGGCCAGTGTATCAGGTTGGTGGGGTGTCACGTTATGTTGTTGGAGCTTATTTAGCATGTCATTGGGCATCAAATGAATATAAACATATGAATTTGAAATTGCAAAAAATCCCTGCATACGTTTTTAAGTCCCCGCATTACTCAAGGTCCTGTTTCACCCCGAGTTGCTGAAATCCTCCCATACATGTATCTTAATGATCCAGGTGGGTTTCGTCTCTTCTGCTTGACATGACTACTCCTCCTCCTCTGACAGCAAATTTGCAATGTCAATTGAACATGGTGTCTTCACAAGAAGACTGCATGTTTGTGCAACCCACAAACCATGTGACAGATTGAACCATGGCAATTGTTCTGGACAGATCACAGATTTACTTTATCCAAACCTGGTATTCTTGAAGACAAATGAACTGTCAATCACAAATTACTTGGTATAGTCAGTGGGCGCTTGATTCTCAGTTTAGCCATTCCATGTGTTCAGTCCAAAAAGCACAAACAACGATTTGAAACCGCTTATTTTGAGCCTTGTTCATATTCCTCGCCCCTTTCTGTTTTATATTCACCAGAGTGCTTTGTAGATCTTAAACGTTTTTAGCTTTAGCTAGTTGACACTTTTGTCAAGTCATTTGTCACTTTTTTGGTACTCTTCCTTAATTTGGAAGTTGTTATGTAAACAAAATTTGTGGAATAGTGATAAAGTGATATTTGGTGAATGCACAGGAGGTGGTTCTCAAGAGTTTGAGAAGAACTGACAATGAAGAAATCAAAATCCAAATAAGGATGACAAAGATATTGCATCCCAGCAGTGATCTATGTATCCCACTCTACAATGTCGTTCTCAGGAGGTACTTTTTTTTTTGGGGGGGGGGGGGGGGGGGGTTGTTTGTTAAAAAAATAAACATATTTTTCTCTCCTATCTTTCAAGGGTTATGAAAATAATTGGATTGAAACTTATAGGTAGAAATCATTATGATCCTGAAAGTGCATTAGTACTTGGCAAACATCGGTAAGTATCATGTTGATCTGTTGACTGAGACTGGTTCTATTTGAAAATGTTAAACTTGTTTTGTGTTAATGTTTTGTAGACTGCAGGTGTGGCCAGGCTATACAACATGTATCAAACAAACAGATGGAGGTCTGTACTTGTGTGTTGATGTCTCTCACAAAGTTCTGCGAAATGACTCTGTTCTGGATATCATGTGAGTTAACGTAAAATCAGTTGCAGAAAACGTTTGCAGAAATCAGTTTCCAAATTTGTTAAATCCAAATGTTAAAATAAAAAGGGGGGGGGGGGGGGGGGGGGGTGAAAATTAACCATCTCAAGGCTCTGTCGGAAGCTGCAATCACCTGTCACAACGTCATACTTCTACGAGCCACTTAAGATAGAAAAATTCCACACAAAAAAAAACTGCATTGACTTGGAATCCTGCCAAATCAATACCTGGGTATAAGAACCTCTTTCATATAACAGTAGATGTATGTGATGACGCCTACGCAACATGAGCTGGTCTGAGCAGAGTTTTTCATTTTGACCATTTATATTGGAGCGTAACGGCCGAGCCTATTCAACTATTCCTCTAGCTCGTATCATCGTTTGAAATTTTTGCATCTGGGAGACCCAAAACCCGTCAAAGTCTTAAAAAGCCACTGCTGATATTTTTGGTGTTTTAACCTGTTTTAACCTCCTCTTAAAGAGGGCCTTTAAAGTCAACAGGGTGCTGACCTTTCTCGCTTTGCGGAAATATTTTGTTTAGATTTGGTGACACATTTAATGTTAGAAAATCATCACTTGTAAACATTCATTAGCACAAACATGTCACTGCCCTAAATATGTTGCTTAAGTTGTTCATTCTATCTACGTCTGGGCTTTAAAGACCTCTGTCGCAGCCTCCATCATTTGGAAAAATAATTGAGAAAAAAACAGGCGTTAGCACGTTGGCAGACAAAAATGGCCTATGCGCACAATTACATTCATTGTTGTTAGCGCCACAATTAAGCTGTCCAAGAGTTGGAATATGTGGAGACTTATTTTGTAGGTGCGGCAAGAACTGTTGAATAAATGTTTGTGACATGTTTTCAATCACAAGGCACATAACTGGGAAGAGTGATAGAAGACTGGTTAGCACGGCCAGTTAAGAGGTCACAGGTTTGACTCCTTCTCCTTCTGTACATAATACACTGGTCATGTGTTGCAATGCGGCCATTGTTTCGTATGCGAGAGTACAAAGACACCTTAGTTCCACTTTTCTATTATACACAAACAGCGCCACTTTACACAGGCCACTGTCAAAGTGAAAGAACTTGAAATATCTTATATCACCATGTTTTTAAAAGTGAAGACAATTTGTAAGATCATGTGACATGATATGTCTTCATATAACACATAAAATGACGAATCTGGCTCGGGAGTCTTGCGTTAGACAACTGGTTTGGACAAGGACTAAGCTGACTTTTCCACAAAAAGTGCATATTGGCATCCAAAAAAAAAAAACGTTTTTATTTTTCATCCTGACAGGAACGTCCTCTACAAAAACAGCAAAGAGAAATTTCAAGATGAATGTGCAAAAGAACTTGTTGGTAGCATCATCATCACCCGCTACAACAACCGGACTTATCGCATTGATGACATTGAATGGAACAAGTCACCCAAAGACACCTTCACTTTGATGGATGGCACAAAAACCACTTTTGTGGACTACTACAGGTAGGACAACTGTCTTGGAAATGATCAGCTCTATGCAGCGAAGTTACACGTTGAAACAGGTTTATAGTTTTCCACCATAATTCCGCTGTATACTTTGACATAATTTGGCCCTCAGTGAGAACTTATTGGGAACCCTGAAATCTTGTGGTATTCTAATCTTGAGTTGTATGCAGTTTCATCCCATCCCTCTTTATTAATTTTAACTCCACAGTCCTTTGCTTATTTGTTTAAAACTGATTTTTTTTTTTTTTTTTTTTTTTAATTTTGTTACACAAATTACCATTCATCACCGTAAACACCCAGAAAAGTATTTATAATTGGTGCCTTTGGGTACCGGGTTAGAGTCAATCAAATCAATCATTCAAATTTTATTTGTATAGCCCTGAATCACCGAAGTCTCAAATTGCTTCCCTCAGTTACCCTTCTAGTTTAGTGATGTTCTGACAATCCATGTAGAAATATTTTAATGTAATTTCTTACATCACCAAAACTTTGATTTTTTTAATGTTTGAAACTTTGCATTCCAGTAAACCCTCACTACTTTGCGGTTCCACTATCTTGGATTCATCGCATCGCGGATTTTTTTTCCCTTACGCAGATTCACAAATTCAAGGATTTTTTTTCATCACATATTGAACTTTTGCAATAGCTCCCAAGTGTGCTGCTCCCGCGAACGCTTGTACTGAGCCTAAACGGTAACAAAAAATGATGACAATTGCTGTGAAGGTGATACTTCTTTAAGGCAAAAGTTACAAGGCAATGGCCTGCCATTTGGGAGTGAACGAATCTACCGTTCACTAGGACGAGCGAACATTAGAAGACGGCTGAAAATCTGCTGAAATCACCTATGGCAATTCAGCAAAGCGAGATGTTACGAGTCGTAATAAAACAATCGTCCATATGGAAGTTGCTTTAGCAATCTGGATTGCCGTTTGCCGACGGAAGAAGAAATAGTGAAGCCCTTTTTTGACTCGCGCAGCTGCAGTCATATTAGTAGCGGCCTTGGAAAGTTTCCAACGGTCTGGTGAACGTCTCCTCTGTTTCTTCCTCCTGCCTGTGTGTTGACAACAACAGCGCGGGGGCGCGCTTCATGAATAATACAGCGCATGCCTGTGGAGTTTTAATCTACTCCCGCCCCAACTCCTGCCCCACAGGCACGTTCGTGTCAGTCATGAAGCGCACCCACAGCAAAAGGCACACACACACACATTGTCGGGGCAGAGAGACACACAGTAAGGAGCAGACGTTCGCCAGCCCAAATCTCTTACCTAGATTTCTTTTATAATAAAATAGTATTTCAAGTGTGAACTCTCCACTGTGATCATCTTTGATCATGTACATATTAGACTTGAATTCAATGTCCGGGCCGCGTCTCATATGACCGCAGCAGTGCAAGACTTTAAAGGAAAAGGGGATCAGTTCACTACTGTATAGTGTACAAGGTTTAACAATTTAAGATTCAAGCAAATATGTGTACTGCAGTAATATTTGTCTGAAACAATATGTATAGCATGAAGACTTTTCACGTTAATTTTTTTTTAATCATTTATTTATTTATTTATTTATTTATTTATTTATTTATTCCAAATGTGAAAAGTGGGGTCACTAGTTGGCGGATTTTCAGCTGGTTCCAGGACATATCTACCGCGATAAATGAGGGTTCACTGTATTATGCTTTACTGTGCATTAATCAACAGCAAGAACTATGGAATTGTTATTCAAGACATGGACCAGCCTCTTCTCATCCATAAACCAAAGGAGCGATCCAAGCCAGGGGGAAAGGTAAAACTTTCAATTAGTTTTTTCCATCTTTTTGTATTTTAGAATGTGTACAGTATTACGTCAGTGACATATGACTGACACAAACAAATGATCAAATAACTAATTCTAGGTTGACTCTTAAAACCCATGCCCCCCATCCTACAGGAAGACCAAGCAGCACTCTGGATAATGTGTATTCATCGAGCTGTCGAAGTTGCACATGCTTTGACAAGATACACCATAAGCCTTATGGTGTACTGTACATAAATATGCTTATCCCTTATGGCATAAGGGATTAGCATAGTTTTTTCAAATTGTTGGGTTTTGCCTGTCAGTGTACAGTATATCTTACTCTTTCCAAATTTAATGTGTCAATTATACCTTCAAGCCACAACTTCACAATTTGAATCGTAAATTCACAAAGCTGATGATGGTTAGAACCGGCTAAGACATTGCAGCTAGCACATCAAAGACAGGAAACTGTTTGACTTCTACTATATAATGTACCCATCCGGAGATGGTAAGAGCCTATCCTACTGAGATGCAAATATTTGCAAGTTTTGACGGAGGGAGCTAATGTCTGGGATTTGTCTGGTTGATTCGACGTCGAAATTAATTGATTTTTGTCATGCAAAAATTTGTATTGATATTAATGTGGTCTAATCTAGGTTTTGAGGCATACTTGATGTTACTATCTTCAGTATAAAGATCAACTGTCAGGAGTAAAAAAAAAGCACAGAAAGTAAGGTAGTGATTGCCAAGAGACTGGACTTTTGTTGACAAAAAAATAGGTGAGACGATGCCAGGGGATGCGCAGATAACTGCAGGGAAAGAGATTTGTTTTTGCCATGTGAAGTGTGTGTAATTGTGATAACATAAGGATTGGCATTTTTTTTCAGGCACTTTGATGCATTTGGGATATTTCTGCTTGGACAAACCTTTAACTTGTATAAATTCTGTTTTAAAAAAAATATTTAACAGTTTTTGAACGTTGGTTTATATTGCTTTTTCCTTTTGTTATTGTTCAAAAGGATACAGTTTTAGGTATACTTACACAATTTTCATAAATAATAATCGTATTCATGGTTGGCTTGGCAAGTGGCGAGGGGGTAAAATGTTTTCTCTTTTCTAGGGGGCTCTTTACAAAATATAATTAAAAGCACTGGATTTTAATAGACCTAATCAATTGTTGATCAGATTATCTCTCATGGACAAAGACTGTTCTAAATGAGCAAGGAAGCTATTTCAGCACTATAAAATGGGTGCACATATCTACTTGCATTTTAGACTTAAAAAGGAAAAAGCCAGACAAACAAGACTGAGGGACAGCATTGTCCCCAGAGCTAGTAATGCTCTAAATAACAAAACAAGAACACAGTGAAAATTACAATTGCACTCCTGTGAAACTGATTTTCTATTCTGTTTATTTATTATTTATGATTCCATTAATTTTTTGTATTAATATCCACCTCTAGGAGCAGTGCTCCTAATTTCACTGTATACCTGCATACAGTTGCAAGGCATTCTCTTCTGTTCTATTCGGGTCAAGGCACTTGTAATAGGACATTCTTGTTGTCTAAAACACATCACAATGCATTTGAAAAGTGTGAACTTTCTGTTGTATGTATTGCTTCTCTCATTATCCGCAATCCAATTATTTTAATCATAACCCTAATCCAATCAAAGTGCACCAATAATAATTCAAAACATTTGTAATTCAAACAATGAACATTTCACTGTTGTAACACTTCATGATTAAAACCTATTCCTTCCAGCAAGTCATTACTGGGGAGATCCTATTAGTTCCTGAGCTGTCTTTTATGACTGGGATCCCAGAGATTATGAGGAAGGATTTCAGAGCAATGAAGGTACATTTTATTGGCATTTTATTTGTTAGCATAATTTTAGACGCATATTTTTATATCATTTTTATTTAGCTCTTGATTATCGTTTGTTCTCCGCTCATCAAAACTTAAAAAGTTGAGGTCTTTACTTCTGTGTAATTCGTCAAGTTAATTGACTGGCCGAAATTCAGCATTTATAATTGAATATTTTAGGACCTGACCATCCACATTAACATGAATGGTGAGCAGCACATCAATTCAATAAAGCAACTTCTGAAAACCATAAACAGTAACCACGACAGCAACAAAGAAGTCAGCCAGTGGGGACTCAAACTTGGTTCAGAAATTCTGCTGGTAAGTCATACTGTTAAAAAATGAGAATATTTTAACCAAATTCCATATTAAATGTTCTAAATTAAATGTTCATTACAAGTAAATCTAGACCATTTTGCTGAAGTAAAATTTCTATTTTCAATTTTCAGGTAAAGGGTAGAACTCTGCCTCTTGAAACTATCTGTGTCCAAACGTCATCATTTACCATTGGTGCTGATGGATCTTGGTCCAGAGAGGTTGTCAGGCTAGCTTCAATCAGCTCTGTAAGTAGCTGCCATTTCATAACTGTATTTTGGATAATGAATGGTACTTGACTTATGATGAAAAGTACATAAAAAAAAATTCAAATCATCATAATAGTGACCACCGCAATTTAGACATCTTTGCTGCTGTCTGGGTTCCATTGTGTTATTATTGGACATCATTAGGGTTGGGCACCGAGAATTGGGAATTATGTGGGACTGGGACTTTTGTTTTGGTTCTCCCACAATCATTCATGTATTCAAATGTCATTGCTAAACTTGAATTCCTATTTAGCTGAGTTGATCCTTGAGTAATGGGGGTACTTGAAAAGTATGCAAGGATTTTTCCCATTTTCTATTCCTATCTTTGTTATTTGATATCCCCAGATATAACAATAACATATTATAACATGCCACCAACACGATACATCAACTTCAAAATAAATACACCAAATACTATCTGGCAGTCATTGCTATAGCCTTATTTTTACTTTTTTATTTTTTATATATATATATATATATATATATATATATATATATATATATATATATATATATATATATATAAATGTTTCCTCTAAATAGTGTTTGCATTCCGATTAGCTTGACTCTTCCTCGCGATGCATTTTTCCCCAAATTATGACCATCTTATCGAGTCTTGACCAACATCAGTGCGTATGGAGTAAGATCACTGGCAAAAGGTTTGCATGTTCAACCATTCGTACCTACAGTATATGTGTTTAATCATTCGTATGAGTACAACTTTAAATTGTGTTGAGTTTGAATTGTCTTTGAGCAAATTGTGTGTGTTTGAATTATTTGTTTGATTTTTCATGACTACGAATTGAAAAGTGGCGAGTGTAAAGTATTTTGAATTTGCACGCCAAGCTACTAGGCGCAAAGTAAATTGATCTGCGCCAAGCAAAGAATGGCGGAATTAAACAGCAAAGAATACCAAGCTTTCAATAGCTCATCACACTTCAAGGTAAAGAATAATGTATGTGCATTTTAATGATGCTCAACTGAAGCCTTTTTGGGCCAAAATTCAAACACAAAATTTAGAATTGTACTCACACGAAGACAATTCAAACTTAACACAACTTCGACTCAAACTCATATGATTGGTTAGACGTGCATACGAATGGTTAAACACACATAGGTCTTTTTGACAGTAATCTTACTCCATAAACATGCAACAATTAAATAATCATATTCACTCAATGGTAAAGGATGCTAAGAAATTGCTGATCAGTTACACTGTCGTGTGACACGGCAGAAGTCGCTGCCAACATGATGACTTGCATATGATGCGTTCAAAAGAATTCAGACAAACTTGGATAGAGGAAAACGGCTACTTGGATAGAGTGAAACAGCTAAGCGATGCATTAACTAATAATATTACTTGTTAATAATGTCATATTCGGTGCTCTCATTTGCCTGCGTCCGTACGTTCCCGGCGCATAATTTTGGACAGTGACACAGTGGACCCCCCGTGTTACAACGTCCCTGACTTATGTTATTTTCATGTTGCGAGCTGGAATACTGAGTTTTTTCATCCCCTCTCAATGATATTTTTCCGGATTTCTGTCCAAAACAACTCACAACCTTAGGGGCTTGCCTGTATTTGTGTTGTTTTGTCTCCACCTGCAGGCGATTTTAGGTAGTTACACTTATTTTCAGTAGCCATCCCTGCAACGCATCACTACAATTCTGGTCTGCTATTTGTCAGTGTCTCCTCACCAAGATGGTGGTCTGCTATTGGTCAGCCTCACTTGTTTCAAAATGGCAGAACTGTAAAGCTTTGTTCGATTGTGAGTGGTTACAAAACTGTATTTATAGTGCATTTTACTGCTTAATTCAAAGTTGAAAGGGTTAGCCATGGCTCCCAAGCTTGTTAGTGATGTTAGAGAGAAGTAAGAAGATAATTTATATGGAAACGATGCTGGAGATAACCTTTAGGGAATATGGGCATAACAAGCGGCACTCAAAGGTAAATAAATCCTTTCTATATTTTTTATTTATTATGTTTTCTGATTGTATACATGAATATTATATATACGTAGCACTTACTATACTATTTGGGTACCAATTTTTAATATATTTGTCCAATTTTGATGTTTTTACCTGGTGTTCTAAACGCATTAGCTATTTAACATAGGTTTGGATTGCCCATCATATGGCGAATTCGCCTTACGACCCCAACCGCGGATTAGCCTCGAAACAGATTAATCTCGTAACACGGGGGCCCACTCTATATACTTTCAAACACATTCAGTCAACAAAAAAATATAAACAGTTTTGTTTTTGCTCCCAGTTTCCATGAGATGGACTTAAAGATCTAAAAACCATTCCAGATACTATCCTACCATTTCTGTAATATTATTTCTTTCAAAGATTGATCACAAATCTGTCTAAATGTGTGATAGTGAGCACTTTTGCTTTGCTGAGATGATCCATCCCCCCCTCACAGGTGGCAAGACAATTTTGCCCTGCCCTATTGGAAACTCAATCTAGTCTTAAATACACTCGTAGAGATGCTGCGTCATCAGTAGGTAAATGACTAGTTAGTGTAAAGCGCTTTGAGCACCTAAGGTAGAAAAGCGCTATATAAGTGAAAGTCCATTTACCATAACTAAACTAGAACCGTAGACTCAGAAACTAAACCCATACAAAGATACAACCCAGATTCAGGAACTAAACTTGTAAACTAAAAACTAAAGGCATTGTGACATGACAGCTTGAGAGCTTGACTTGACATTTTGACAATTTTTCAATCTCATATGACATAAAGCAAACTAAAGGACCATAGCAATTGCATAGAAATTGGTACATAAAGAATAAACCAGTCACACAGGACTTTAAAGTCATCACTGCAAAAAAATCACAAAAGGTGACAAATGCATAACCATTTAGTAGCTGTATTGCAAACGACCACAACAGAAAATCCACAATATTTATACATTTGAAATAACTTCTTTTAAAGCCTACAAAGTCACCACGGTTGGTCACTTGAGCAGGTTTATGATCATTTATATTCATAGACAAATCAACCTTTTAGGTCCCCCTGAAAAGCTGGGCCATTTTCTACCCTCGACGATGTGCAGACCAAGCTGAGGAACTGGTTTTGACTTTTAACAAGGTGGGCGGACCTCTTGGGATTCTCGTGGCTCGTCCCGTGTTTGTGGAGCTGGGAGATGATCGCACAGAATCTTATGTCAAGAGCATCAAATCTCAGCTCACTAGTGAGGTAAGACATACGTTTTAGCAATATGCATAATGTACATTCTAGTTTTCAATGTAATGCTGGTTCTATTCGAAGCATACCTGTATTTTAACTAAGATAGGCTTGGTTTTCATCAAGTTGCTTTTGTAATAAGGGTGTAACGGTTCACAGAATTCACAATTTTGTACATACTGTGTCTTTGTTTTGGGGCCATGGTGCGGTGCAAGTTTGATATAACAGGACAGAGCAAGAAAAAGTCCAAAACATTATTCTTAGTGTCTTTTTATTTATTTTTAGTAGAAATTAATGCAAGTAACAGAACTGTCAAGAATACCTTGAACCCGAACGGGTAGCGGACCCCAAACAAACAGGCACTTTTGGAGTGAGATCGAATGAGTGGATTTAATAACCGAAAGAGCACGCATAGAATGAGATGCAACAGAATTTCCTAAATCAGAAAAGTCACTAAAATGAATCCAAAAGGGCTAACAGAGAGGGCAACACAAAAAGTACGATAGTAAAGTTGCAAAACATAAAAGTTCAATGCAAAAGTGCGACACAAGAAAAACTGTTGATCGCGAAAAACCAGAAGGGCCGGAGCCCACAGGAGAACGACAAAGTATCAACTCAAATATCTTTCAAAAGGTTCCAGGGACTTAAAATACAACACAAAAGCACTGAGACGAGTAATCTTGGCAATAGCAAGGAGGAGACGTAGGCTGGAGATGCACGGGTGGCGAGGAAATAACCCAGTGTCATTTTCCTTACCCTGCCATGTTTAAGCAGGTCTCTGACGACAGATAGATAATTGGTGTGCGGCCGGCGGCTCCGCCCCCTCATAAAGGAAGGAGTTCTTTAACCACAACAACACTAGTTACCACATTGGCGATTGGCTCCCGTGACCATCAACCAATGAGGGCAGGAGTTGAAATGCACTCCCTGCTCAACTCCTGCTTGTTATTCACACCTGGATATGCCAATGCGTCTCATTCGTAAAACACGCAGGCTGTTTTTGCTGCTCCAAGACAGAGAGAGGCGCAAAGACCTTCACCGGACCGGTTGAAATCTCTTACCTAGATTTATTTTTTAATAAAATAGTATTTCAAATGTAAACTCTCATTGTTATTATGTATGATCAGGTACAGATTTGACTTTAATTAGACTTAGCGGTTTTCACTTATCGCGGGGGGGGGTTACCGGTCCTAATTAACCGTGAAAAAAATGTGATCACTGTAAATAAGACAGTGGCAGTTTGACCCTGAAACTGATTATGTACATGCATTAGAAAATTGAAATCCCCAAAACAGATTTCAGCTCATGCCTGAAAATGAACAAATAGCCGTGTGCTGGGGGTCCATTCAAAACGCTGTCATATTTTTAATTCTTTACAGCCTCATTTGCAACTTGTTGTCTGCATCCTGGTAGGGAATAGAGAAGATCTCTACAGTGCCATCAAGAAGCTCTGCTGCGTTAATAATCCCATTCCGTCCCAGGTATCGTACAGCAGCACAATACAAAACAAATGACATACTGTACTTATTGATAATTAACTGTAATTCTGTTTTTACCGAGCTGTACTATGCATTTTCCTCCACATTTTACATTAGTTCCTTAAGTGTCTTTAATACAAAATGTCTTTTGCCAAATGACACAATGGAAAAAGGTAAGTGGACTTTGCATACTCATGGTTCAGCAACTACAAATTAATCGATTTTATGTTCATCAGTCTGTTACTAAAACAAAAATATCAAAGTAATGATTAGCTAATGGTAAGTGTCAATCAAAATGGCATGAAAATTAATCACTGAAAATCAGACTACTTGTGAGTTTGTTTTTGCGGAATTGTTTTTTTTTACAATGTTCCCTTTCTACATCATAGTTAGTGCAGCAGATTTTCATCTATGACTACATTTTATTTTCTATTACAGGTTTAACACCACTTTTTTGCTTCCTATTAAGTCAGACCAGTCAAAAATTAACAATTGTATTTATTTTTTTGACAAATGTATGAGCAGTATCCATTTGGTAAAATGCGTATAAAAACCGGTCCACAATGAACTTAAGCATTGACATAGATAGATTTTGTTAAATAATGATACATAGGTCATTCAGCAAAACAGCCTCTGTGTTCAGTCATCTTTTGAAGAATGCTGTTATTTTGTATGGAGACGGATGGACCCGATGACACCTAGTTTAATTCTCAAAACAGGAAATCCATTCTTGGCAACTCATACAACTACGTTTTTATGACAAATTAAGTTATTGTACATTCAGAACAAGAGAACAACTTAAAATATTCACAAATTTTGCATTATACAGTGACAAATGGCAAGAGAATCTGCATCAACATATCCAGAACTTTGAATAAATCTCTGTAGCTGGTCTGGATTGTGTTTGTCCAGTCTTGTCAGGAATCTTTACTCTTTATTGGACCGCACCACTAGCCCATCTTCAAATCTGAAGGGAATGCAACTTGGAGGTTCTGTTTACAACAGCTTGTTGATTTGACTGTTTGAGTTAAGTAATGTAGCTGTCCAGCCACTTCTCACCACAAACAGTGCATGTGCAATCAGTGTCAATAATGGCTGAACCAAGTGATTTGGTTAAAAAGACCTCAAAGTGAGCAAGGTCCTTCTATGTGTGAGCATGCGGGTGAGAAAGTAATGCATGCATGATAAAACATTATGCGTAGCAAGTTATTCTTATGAAATACTATGCGTAGCGAGGCATCGATAAGAATCACAGCTGCAGGAGCGCTTCAGCTGGCAGGCTTGAGTGGCCGTCATTCTGCTTGAGACAAAACGATACTAAGACAGTTTTTCTCACACTCATTCTCACAGCATACCTTCTTTGCAAGCAGTTATGTTTTGTAGCAAATTTATAGTCACTATAATAATTATAATCCTAACCACAATCATTCACACAGCAAACCATTTCTTCATTGCAAGCATTTATATTTTGTAGAAAATGTATAATCACTATATTTACAATTATTCTAACAGCCGTGCAGCATCACACATTCCCTGGGAAGTCAAACTACGCATGCGCGGGGATCATCAACTCGGTCAATTGAAAAAAAGAAAGCTTTCTAAACTTACGGAAACAAACCAAGCTCCATATGTGGAAAGTTTGCTTGGATAACACTTCATTGCGAAAGCCTTAAAAAGAGCTTCTCGGGTCTCCGAAGGCGACTGTACACGGGTCCCATTCACTGTGAATGCCGTGCTAAAACGGCATAAAACGACAACTGCGCATGGTCAAATCCTCTCCTTTTTTTTTTCTTTCAGCGCAACTTTACCCCTCTCTTACACGGACCTCAATCAAACGCGCTAACTCCTAACATATTAATTCAAAACAGAAAACAAATGTTAATAAATGAAAACAAATACTAAATATGTTACAGCGCCCCGGCTTACGTTTTTTTCATGTGTTAAAGTGGAATACAGAGTTTTTTTGTCCCCTCTTAACGGTATTTTTCCAGCTTTGCGACAAAAACAACTGTTGTGACCCTAGGGGATTCGCTGTATTTGTGTTGTTTCGTCTCCATCTGCAGGCGTTTTTAGGTAATTGCCCTTATTTTCTGTTGCCTGTCAAGTTTGATTTGTTCAAATTACCTATATTTTTTGTAATTACTTTGTTTTCTATAGTATGTAAAAGTTTGAATATCAAGCAGACTGTTATAGACAGTTATAGTATGTCTATGACCAAAACACATAATGCAAGCTCCCTTCTACAAGATTTCTTTTTATCTTTTTCCAAAATGTATTTTCAACTAAAGATTTTACTTTTATTCCATTGATGTACTTTGTGTACCTTGATGTGTTTGTAATAGCTATGATTTACATGAATAGCTGAATTTATTACAATTATTACAGAAGGAGATGAACAAAATCTGTGACTACTGTACAATTTGGGAATTTGAAACCTCATCTAACCTTTTATCATTGATACGATTAATATTGTGTTTTCTTGCTAGGCTATCAATGTCCGGACAATTTCTCAGCAACAGAAGTTAAAGAGCGTGGCCCAAAAGATACTCCTGCAAGTGAACAGCAAATTAGGAGGAGAACTTTGGACTGTTAGTGTACCTTTGGTAAGCACCATAGCTTAGCAAGAGCCACACATTATTATGGCGGGAAAGGTATGTTGTGTTATGTTATGAATCCATGTATATCAGTGCCTAGATACCTTCATTGCCACACCAGTTCCCTCATTTGGAAAATACACACACAGATTGATGGTTTAAGCATTTTACAAATGTTTTTTTTTTGCCATTGTCGCTATTAGTGTGTATTGATTGCGAAAGTCCGAATCTGCCACTGTACTTCCATCTTTAATTATTAGTAATGTAGCGTGTCCCGTTGGAGGTGTTCCATACACTTTTCGTTAAACGGGAAGGGAACACAAAACTGCCGTTTATTCTACACTCACTCACCACAAATGCTCCCTCTCGTCGCACTGCTCTCACATCATCACCCAGGGACACGTCCTTTCAATACAGCATTTACAGTGGTATGGATACCTGAGGGCACGGTTGAGTAAACTGAGCTACCGGATTACTAAACTGAGCGAACGAATGTGTTTTTGTTTTTTTTTTTGTTTTTGTTTTTTTTTTGTACCTAGGCACCAAAAAGGCTCCGTACAAAGGTAAGAGGGTGCTAGGCACACTTTCAGCACTGTTAGCCTCATGCTGCACGCAAATAAACTGTAGATTAATTCAACAATAAAAGAAATGCCGCGACACCAACCACAATGCACAGCCCTTGGCCAGACGAGTACATTAAAAACATAAAAAGGGCCCTAACAATGTAGTACAAAAAGCTGTTGGTTGGCATCACACAAAATTCTAAAAAGTAAACACAGCAAATTAAACCAAAACCAACAAATCAAAACCAAAACAATCATCATCATCATATAAAAATAAATAAATTAATTAAAAAAACACACATTACACATGATGGTGTCGAAGCTCAGTCTAAAACTACAAATTGTTTGTTGTACTGGTTTGGGTAACGTGCTGGCGTCCACCTTCCTCAATGACCGCCTGCCTTCCGCAGTGTGCCTCCAATTCAAAAAAGCAAACGGGAAGTGTGTCAAATACCAGTTTAGTGTTCTCGATGCCTGAAGCAGTTTTCATCCTACAAAACAAACGTGTTTGCTTCCTAGATGGAAAAAAAGTATCCTCCATCTTTAGGTTAACCATTAATAATGAATCAGTGTAGAGCACTGTATTGCACTGTAGAGCATTCACAACTTTTGAGTAAAACAAACAAGAATCTATTTGTACAGAAGTTATGTATTTTGAACTTAAAATCAAGCAAAACAAACACATTTAAAAAAACAATATACAATTCCTTTTTTGCATGAATAAACAATAATCATTTAACATAAAAACAAAACAAAAAAACAATAGCAATATGAACATCAATCTTGCCATAAGTTCAAAAAAGCAGTAGGGAGAAGTAAAACACTTATATACTCCTACCCCTTTCTTATTTAATAATATTCAATCCATCAGAGTAGAACAAACAAAACAAAGCAAAAAACGATAGCAGACCGTCAAATCCCACAACATATCGTGCAGCTACCCCCAGTCCAGTATCCAGTATATTTAGGTTAAACCCTTTACTGGGCTCAGCGGCCGCTTTCCGCCCATATTGTAAACAGGCAAAACGGCCGAAAGCGTATCAGCCGTTGCTTAAATTCCAACGTATCCTTAAATTTCTCTAAAATCTTGAAAATCTTGCATTTTTAGGACTTAAAAATAGTCGCCCGCTGTGCCCAGTAAATGGTTAAGTAAAGGTAAATACACAGTGCTCCAACCTTTGTCTTACTGAGTCACTGAGTTGCATCCAGCTAATTTGATAGCACTGTGCGGTATTCCACTGTGTAGCTATGTTTCCGTGAGTAACATGACATTGAGTTTCTTGTGTTTTATTCTTTAAAGTTGCAACTCGTCAATCTTGTACACCAATGACCACACATTAGCGAGGAAAATGCTGAGTAGAGAGAACCAGTACGGTGTTAGCTTTAGCCTAGCTCCCAGGCCTCCGCGTTTCCCTCGCTTTTGTTTACAGTCTCTACGCCACATGCGAGCACTTCCAGTCGGCTGGGTAGACTGTAAACCCTGAGCTACAGTGAACACCTGACACTTTGCAGGCGACGTACAGGCTGTAAACGGGCAGGGGAAACGCAGAGAGCTTCCTCGTTAATGTGCGATCATTGGTGAACAAGGTAAGTTGCGACTTTGGATCACACAACACAGGAAACTCATGGAGTAAAATGTCATGTTACTCACGGAAAACATAGTTACACAGTGGAATATCAAACTAACTGGACACTAACTGACTGGTAAGGCAAAGGGTGGAGGATTGTCCATTCACTTGTACTTAAACTTGATTATACAACTTGACTGCTACTGAGCTACAAATAGATTCTTAATTATTTTACTTGAAAGATGAATAAAGGAATAAAGCTTTATTTTGCTAGGGACAATGATCAGCTATAGTTAGAGGCTTGAAGCTGAAGTGATGCATGCAGAGGTTATAGCATGGTGTATAGTGCATATTCTCAACTCTGGTCCCTAGTTGGCCACTTAAACACCATTACAAAACAATAAAAAAATATACGCCAAATACAAACAGCAAGGAATCTTAACAATTCAAACATGTAATAATCATATATTACATGATATATCAGATCTGCCTTAGAATAAAATATACATTGTCTATCATTTTAAAAGAAATTAAAAAACAAACAAAACATACCACATAGTTCAGTGTCCACACTATTTATAGATGATTGTGTTCTTGTTTTTTCTTTAGCCAGGTATTAGTTTTGGAACTGAACTTCTTAAAGTCCAAGTTGGACTTCACTTCAGTGTGTTCCAAAGTCTACTTCTGTCACAGGAGAAGGCTGATTGTCCAAAGTTCGTTCTTTAAAGAACAATTTTGCAGTTTTGGTCTGATTTATTCATGATTATTGTTTTAACACCTGTTTAAAGAGGACTAATACTGATGCCCTACATTTTTTGTGGTAAATGTTATAACATTTATATATTATCAAGGCAGATTTATTCTTGTTTTTGATACATTGATATACCATTAGATTGGAATACGGAACCCTAGTTATTTGATTAAGGAGGTGTAATTAAGTAAAATATCAAATAACTCGGCACGTGTCTTGCAGCACTGTATACTCGGAGCGGCTTCCCCTGCATTCAGACGATATTCTCTCATACTATAGGTGGCAGTAAATTGACTCTACAGCATCCAATCAACATAACTACATAACAGGTGGAGAATCCTAGTCGATTCAAACGATCTGAACAGACTTCTCATCTCTCCCCAACGTGATGCTCACCAGGAGTTGTTTATGGTATTTAGATCACGGTATTCCTTTGCAGACGAGTCATGAAGGTGTTTTTATCGGCAAACTTCCACAAGCAATAGTCCGTCCACCATGTTGTCCGTTTATTAAAAAAAAAAAATGCAAAATCCGTGCCGTGTGGACTCCGCGCAGAGGGGCGTGGTTGCCAAAATAACGTCATTTTGACACGTGCAGCCGCGCAGAGGTTAAACCAACCCAACACTTGAAGACACAATAAAAGTAATAAAGATGAAAGATGGATGGATGGATGAAGCAAAGTTATGCAAGAAATTAATGTAAGTAAATATGCTTTAGTGTAAAGTCCCCTGTTGTGAAAAATTTCTGGCTTTCATTTTAAAGGAGTTTTACTGTTGTATTTTTGAGGGAACTGGTTAGTAAACTGAAGGAACAGATTAGTAAACTGAGGTTTCAGGTTAGTAAACTGAGGGAACAGACTAGTAAATATAGTGAACCCTAACTGAGGGAAAAGATTGGCAAATATTTTTTTTTCTCATACTCTGGCACCAGAGTGGCTATGTAGTTTTCTATATCCTCTATATGTGATTGTGTTTGATAAATTTGTACTTGTATACTGTACCACTCATAATAGAAAAACTTGATGGTGGTGGGAGTTGATGTCCACCATGACACCAGCAAGGCTCGGCAATCGGTCATGGGCTTTGTCGCAAGTATTAACAGGTAAGTCTTTTTTCTTTTATTGGTTCCATGCCCAGAATCGCAAATCTGTTTTTGCCCTCTATGAGTCTTATACATACAGTAATATTAATATGAGATTATAATAAGGTTTGACGCTTCTTTTCTTTCCTTTTTAATAGCTCAATAACCCGTTGGTATTCCAGAGTAACTTTTCAAGGACCTAATGAGGAACTCATCCATGGTTTCACATTTTGTTTGTTGGATGCATTGCGCAAGTATCATGAGGTATACACAATATGCGTTTATATATCAGTGCTGAACTAATACAATAATTCAATGCCTGGTATGGTTGATTGTAATTTTGTAAAGCGCCTTGTCAATGTTGTGAGTTATGTTTGTAGCTTATTATCGTATATTCCGCACTATAAGGCGCACCTAAAAGCCTATATTTTTTAAAAAGCTGATGGTGCGCCTAATAATCAGGTGTGCCTTATATATGGATCAATATTGAGATTGGGATTGGTAGATGGGGAATGAACTGATAAAGTAAGCTTTACCTGTTTCTTTTGTGTGTTTACAGTTGAACAAGGTTGGTCATATTGAGTTATTATGCTATTGAGAGTTTAAAGTTGTTATTTGAGTTATTATTATTACTTTGAGTATTACCATATTGTGATTGAAAAAGTTTTAAAAAACATTATTAATTGAGGGTGCGCCTTATAATCTGGTGCGCCTTATAGTGCGGAAAATACGGTATATATCGGCCAGGATTTCATTGACTGATTGGTAGAAAGTAATTTAGTACCGGTAAGTACTTATAGCAGGGCCACACAAATCCACATTCAAGAAGTAGGCAGCCGCCAATGTATAAAAAAAAGCCGCAACAAATCAAATTTTATGAGGGAATAAATTTGCTCTTTTTAACTGCACATATTTTCTTCTTTTTTTTTTTTTTTTTCACTGAAGGCACAATAATAAAAGGATAGATAGTACAGGGAGGAAAATGTTCAATTTAAGCATTCATAGATAATATAGTTCATTATATTATATTTAACTCAGAATTCAAAAATGCATCTTACACCCTTATAATGAGTATATATTTTGGATGATGTTTTTGATTTCAGTGAATAATGAGTTTTCCCCATGAAGTCCACCTGTTTGTGCCAGAAGCCACAATCAAAACGTCAGGCAGCGCAAGTGAGCGCTTCACAATCAAAGATAGGAGAAAACTCAGTGAAGGCAAAAATGCTCACTGATAGAATTAAAAAAAAGATTTGTTTTTGTTTATTATTAGGTCTACTATTCTAATAATTTTTTATTTTAAGAATCTAAGAATGCCACTTACTAGCAGTAGCGACTAGTGAAGCCAACAACGGCCATCTTGCGATGCCGACATCTAAGTAGCTAAGCAGCTCAGAATCCTCAATGAAAACAGTAAGTTATTGCCCAAAAGAACATTTTTCAATTGTTGTGTCTCTAGCTCTAAAGTTAATCCTTTGTTATAGCTGCATATTTACTGCAGTTACGATACTTGTCTGCAAACTTCTACTTTTGTATTTCTTCTTTTAATTCCTCTTGGCACTTTTAATGTTTAGCGCAGAAATTATATTTTATTTGCAATACAAAATAATGCTTAAATAAAATTTCCAATTTTCACCAAATAATTAAACAAAATGTGTACAGCTCGTAGAAAACATTTTTCTGTGTTTACTAACTTTTCGTTTTATCTGCCAGTATTTTACCTTTACTTCACACAGGTACTGTGAACAGAAATGGAGCATTGTCAATTTCTCCTGTAACGTTGTAGCAATTATTTTGGCGTTGGGAGGAAGGTGGCAAATAACGTTTCCGCTTAATTATCAAAAAACAACCGTTTACTGTTCAATTAAACAAAATCCATCCACCTCATGTTAGCTGTGGTGTATGGTGTAATTTAACTTCAAATATTTAAACTTTGCAATGTGATTCGGAAAAGAAATATGTATGTAATTGAAATGTTTTTCTTCAAAACCGCCACATACTTACTGTGCATAAATTTTCTCCTTAGGTCAACCATTATTTGCCAGAAAGGATTGTAGTGTATCGGGATGGCGTGTCAGATGGTCAGCTCCGTACGGTTGAGCAGTATGAGATACCACAGCTGATCAAATGCTTCGAGACGTTTCCAGGCTATGAGCCGAAGCTTGTCTTCATTGTGGTTCAAAAGAGAATCAGCACTACCCTCTATTCATGTGCTGGAAACAGTTTTGGTGCGCCTTCCCCCGGAACTGTTCTGGATCACACGCTCACTGAAAAAGACTGGTCAGTTTTTTTTATTTATTTTATAGATGAGTTTTTTTCCCTAATTTTCAACACGTCACGCGTGCATACATTGCCTCGCACTTGTCTTGTTTCCGCCTCACTCCCTCACTCCCATAACCACAACAGTACATTATTCGATATACAGGGAAGAAATGAATCTAAAAGTACAGTATATCATCATTTTAATAACATACACTATGTGTTTTACAGCCATGATATGTGTAACCACATATCAAAGTCAGGACTAGATTTATACTCGTGATTTTTATTTTTTTCAAATTCACTCAAATTGAAGAACCCAGCATGGATGTCGGCAGGTGGGGGAGAAACAGCGAAGAGCAACCTTTGACGCTCTCATCTCACCACAGTCCTCACTTGGGTAAAGAACATCCCGAGTAAGATGATCACCAAATCATCTTCGAAGACCTCAATTTCAAATTTAAAAAATGACTAAATTAATCACCCAGCCTTCTTAGAATTGTTTTTAATCCAAAATGCTCATAGTACGCACAAGCATGTGTGCAAACCAATCATACAGTAATTATTGGTGGTGTCTCCTGATGCAATAGAAAAATAAGTTGCAGTCGGGCCAGTGGTTAAGGGGATTGAATTTCCACCCAAATCTGGTATCGTACCCAACAGCTTTGTGTGTATATGCTGCAAGAGTATCTATCATACTGTTTGAAGTCTGTCTTCCCTGTTTTCTTCACATAGGGTGGACTTCTTCCTCGTGGCACATCACATTCGCCAAGGATGCGGACTTCCTACCCACTATGTTACCCTGTACAATACAGCAAACCTCATGCCAGATCATCTGCAAAGGTATCCTCTTCCAAAATATGGTTTTATATACTGTTTATTTACTTTTGAAACTTGAAGGTCGGTATGCAAAAGATAAAATATTTCCCGAGACCTCTTGAAGTCCATTTCAACACGTAACATTACAAAGTTATTAGATAAGTTATACAGCAATTAAATCACTAAATAAAGTCTGAAAGTGTCCTCAGCAGTTTGAATTGCGCACAGTCATCTCTTCATGTGTTTCTGAAACTTTGGCATCAGAGAAGCCTTGTGAATAGAAATTTAATGGCTGTGTCACTGTGTGTTAGTACCCTCCATCGGTGTAGGTTTTAGGCATACGGCACAGTTTGAATTAGGGTCAATGCAGTTCGCGCAACCCTAGGACCCATAAAAGAGCACCATTGCATTGTTAGCTTTAATGCTGCTCAGCTTTAATGCCTGCACCTAAGTACTTACATAAAGCATTAAAGCCAAACTGTTTGAACGGGTTCTAAAAGCCGTTCCACCTGCACTGTATATGCGTGAGCGCCCACACTCGCAAAGCAGCGAGCAAGGTAACTAAGTGGAGAACCAAGATGACTCAACATTGATGGCATATGTAAATAAACCTGCATGCTTATAACGAGTTATGTAGTCCAAAAAAAAAAACTATTCCATGTGTTTTTGCTCAGAGTAATATGTTGATGTAATTATCATTTCAAATACACAAGAGGACCTTGATAAAATGATTGCCACAGTGACAGTATTCAAAATTTCTCTTTCACAGGAAGACTTAAGACTTAAAAGAGATAGAGCTTCCGTTCTACGTTGCCGAGCAGAGGAAGATGACTGGTGTCAAAGAAAATATAATCGAATACAATACAATACAATACAATACAATACAAAATACAATCGAAATAGTGAGTGGAAAAAATGTTTCCCCTTTATGGTTCAGCCCTATTTTTACAGTGTGCAAAAATAATTTATGCGCAATCACAACTTTACACACAACAGCCACTTTATACGATTCACTCTAGATATGCAACAATTTACGCTCACACTCTACTGGTATTATCAAACAATTTTTAACATACTGCCTTGACAGATTATTTTATTTACATGGACTCTCGTACTCCCAACAGACTTACATTCAAGATGTGCCACCTGTATTGGAATTGGCCCGGAACCATCCGTGTCCCGGCTCCGTGTAAGTATGCTCATAAACTGGCATATCTTGCTGGCCAATATCTTCATTCAGAACCATCTGTCCAGCTGGCTGACAAGCTTTTTTTTCTCTAAAAAGTTGGGTTGAAAATAGCATTTAAGTTGTTGAGAAGAAAATTCAAATGCATCTTTCCTTAGGTGTTTTTTTCCCCCTCTGATGTGTATTATTTCTCAGACGTGTTAGTTGGCAGTTTGCCAAATAAATACATATATGTGTGTGGGTGTGTTGTTTTGTTATTAAACACACACAAAAAATATCCATGTCAATTATTGTTTAAAAAAAAAAAAAATCTGGCAACCTGTTTTTGGTCATTTTTCTATCCCACCCACATTCTTCCCCCTTTGATGTATGTTGCTTTTCAGATGTATGTTCGTTTGGAGTTTGCCTTAAATATATATAATGTTTTGTCATTAACACAAAACAAAATTCCATGTGAGTTATTGCTAAAAATAAATAAATCTGACAACCTGTTTTGGATCATTTATCTATGACGCCCACATGTGGCATCAAGTCAGAAAAAGTGATAATTGTTATATTATAATTTATTTGAAATAGTAAGAAGTGTGCAAAGCTAGATGAGGCTGGAGGCTCATTTCCCTGGAGAATTCTGGGAGATGTAGTCTCGGTGTTTGCCCCATTCGACCAACTACTCCGTTTTAACTCAACATTATTAGTGATGTTGTGTTTGTACTACTTTGGACTACTCTGAAGTTGCGGTTTTACATAACTAAATACCATGGTTTTATTTGTCTGGCCCACTTGTTAATAGATTTTCGTATGTGCGTCCTGCAAGCTAGAACGAGTTTGACACCCCGATTTAGAGTGTCCAATACACCTATCATGTATGTTTTTGGAATGTGTGAGGAAGCATGTCCCCCGCCTACTGCCCGTAAACAGTTCCACCGAGCCGCTCCTTCTTTGAACATAACTGACAATATTTATCTCAAAGGCATAAGAAAAAAAAATTGGAATTGTGATTTTTGAATTGTGAAAAAAATACTTTTTACTTTAATGTACATATCAGAGCTTGTACTTTTACTTGGAGATTTTAGGTTCAGCACTTTTACTTTTACTCAGGTCATTTTTGACATCGGGTAGTTTTACTCAAGTAAACAATCTGTGTACTTTGCCCATTGCTGCCCTCGAGTGGGTGGACCTCCGAGTTTAGACCCGACAGGCACAGATAAATTTGTGACAAACAGATTCAACAGTTAACAATTTGACGTATACATTTACAAACCATTAGTTACAAATGCACAATAGAAACCGTGGATATATTTGTTGAAAGAAAACATGAACATACTTGTGGCTACAAAAAACACGTAAAAATAAATCATAGTTGTATTTGTCGAATAATTTTCAGACAAATCTCATGAGTATGACGTAATAAACGCCTCATCTCCAAGTAAATGAATGTGTGGGGGGATACAGCGCCACAAGAGCGCAGTATAACGACGAGCAGGCAAATTCCCCGCGATTGCGAACCGGAAGCACGTCCGCTTTCACCGGAAAAGCGGGGCGGGGTTTATTGTTGCTTGCGGGCTGCTGTAATGGCGGTGTCTCGTCGCTCAGCAGCGCAGCAGCAACCGAATAGTTTGCAGTCTCCGCCGAGGAACAGCTCACTTTCGGGTGCTTCCTCGACCGCAGCGCCAATGGCAGCAATCAACTCTCCTCAAGAAAGCGATCGGGAAAGTAGCGGAGGGATTGAAGGTGCTCTGGCCTCTCCGGACTTGCCTGCTCCAGTGCTAGCGAGCAGCGCAAGCTCAAGCACGACAACCTCCGGAGGCAGCGGTGGCTCAAGCCCCGGCTCTGGGGCCACAAGCCCCACTGATGCCATCAGCGGAATCGGCGGAGCCTTCAGAGAGTTGTTCGAAGCGTGTCGCAACGGGGACGTGTCGAGAGTCAAACGGCTAGTTGACTCGGTGAACGTCAACGCTAAGGACATGGCTGGCCGAAAATCAACTCCTCTGCATTTCGCTGCGGGTATGTCCAGCCGGCTAAGCTAACAAGCTGTCGCCAGGCTGCTACATTGGTGCTATTTAATGATATTTTTGTGTCCATTCCGACGTGTTGTTCTCTACCCGATTGTCAGACCGTAGCCTTCTTAACCAGCTAATCCCAGATGAGTGCAAATGTATGTTGCTCCGTAGTGTAATCTGCTAAATGGCCTGCGGGCGATGGTTTTACGGTGTTTTTTTTGTTTGTTTGTTTTGATAAGATCCTATAAAAATACTCTGTTTTGTTGTTGTTGTTTTTTTGTTTTGTTTTTTTGTTTTTTTTTACTCTTAAGACGTTAAAGACATCCTACCCAATCTTTTAAATTACTATGAGCAATAATCCCCCGGTTCTCTGCAAGTAGTATCGCTTAAAATGATCTTCCTTCAGGTTTTGGTCGCAAAGATGTGGTGGAACATCTCCTACAGACAGGGGCAAATGTCCATGCCCGAGATGATGGAGGACTCATCCCCTTGCACAATGCCTGCTCTTTTGGCCACGCTGAGGTTGTTGGCCTCCTCTTGTGCCAGGGTGCAGACCCCAACGCTAGAGATAACTGGAATTACACTCCTCTGCATGAGGCAGCCATTAAAGGAAAGATAGACGTGTGCATAGGTAATCTTTTCCTTCTGACTTCTACGACAAACGGATATTTAACTTCATGCATTTTGCAAGTTATTTGCATGGTTGGCATGCTTAATAAGAGATTGAAGCAAACTGCCTTATCAAAATAAGTTTTAGTGTGTCGGTCAAAACTATCCACTGCCACAGTTGGGGAGAACATTACAAAGCACAATTTTATATTTCTTTTGTGTTTCTCATGCAGTGTTACTCCAGCACGGAGCTGATCCAAACATTCGAAACACAGATGGAAAATCAGCTTTGGATCTGGCTGATCCTTCCGCCAAGGCAGTGCTCACTGGTCAATACACATTCTTACTTTTGATCCAAAAAGTTTGTTGGATGTTGTGTTTTTTTTGTTTGTTTGTTTTTTGGGGGGGCACAAGGTGTGGCATTCTGATCAGTCAAAATATAGTGAGGGTGGTTTCATGCATTTATCTTATCTAATGATGTATTTCCAAATAGGTGAATACAAGAAGGATGAACTCCTGGAAGCAGCAAGGTGAGTCTTTCTTTTTACCCTCATTTTTTTTCCGCCATCCTAGCCGTATTAGGGCAGTGGGTGGGGGACAACACCTTGAACTGGTTGCCATCTAATTGCAGAACACACAAAGACAAGCAACCATTCACTCTCACAATCACATCTAAGATCAATTTTAAGTGTCCGACGGACAAGCTAGAGTGTCCACTATACCTTTCATGCATGCTTTTGGAATGTGTGAGGAAGTTGGAGTGTTCATAGGAATCTCACGCGGGCACAGGGAGACAGGCCGGAGTGAGCTATAATTGGACCCGGGACCCCTGAGCTGTGAGGGAGACGTGCTAACCACTTTAGTCACTGTGCTGCTGCTGCCGGAACAACTCATTTGAGTAAACCTATTTTGTTAAAATTCGATCGCAACTGCAACTGTCAGCCTGCATGAAAGTGTGCAAACTTTGAAAAGTAGCCCTTGCCAGCCCATTCCAGGCATTTATTTAATTGTCCGCTGCTATTTACCAACACTGACTCCAAGCACTGTGTTATACCATGTGGAGGTAGTTTATTAGAATCTTATAGCATCCTTAAGTAGCAATTAAACCTGATGTCGGGATAACAATAGTTTGTGAAGTCAAAATAAAACTAAAACCGGGCTCCTACAAGATTCCAGTCAGGACGTAGAGCCAATTCTGCTACCACGTTCTGCCAGGAATGTTTTCAGGAAAAAGCATTAAATTAAAAGCATGACATTGATATGGGATTTTTTTTTTTTTTAATCAAGGTGCTGAATGTTTTCTGACTTGTTTCACCCCTAATGATTAGTTTGAATTGTGAAATGAATGTTGTTTTTTTTTGTTGTTTTTTTCATTTTCTTCTAAAATTTTGCCATTATTTTCCTAGGAGTGGAAATGAAGAAAAACTGATGGCTCTTCTGACTCCATTGAATGTTAACTGCCATGCCAGTGATGGTCGCAAGGTAAATCAAATGCGGCTACATCAAATATTCACAAAGAGATATCATGAAATCACTGAGACAGTGTGCAGTGAATTGATGCAACCTGTATACAGTTTTTTTCTTTGAATGTATGCTCAGAAGCAGTACTGTAGAATTAGTTAGTTTTTCTTTTAAATGTTTTATTATTATTAAGAATTGGCATGTACTGATAACAGGTGACGCTTTTACGATCAGAAACTAAGGACACATAAAGTGTGTCTGACACATGCCCATATAAACGGAATTCTTGTAAATTCATGTATAGAGATTAGTGGCGCACATAGTTTTCAAAATTGGTTGGTGAAAATAATGCACATTCACAGAAAGGCTGCATGTTCATGGCACATTTCACCTTTACTGGAATTACTCACG
Source organism: Hippichthys cyanospilos (assembly GCF_059441005.1). Classification (NCBI taxonomy): domain Eukaryota; kingdom Metazoa; phylum Chordata; class Actinopteri; order Syngnathiformes; family Syngnathidae; genus Hippichthys; species Hippichthys cyanospilos. The sequence goes on along the minus strand of NC_142369.1, from coordinate 30,010,371 downwards.
TCAAGCGGAGGAGAGAAACTCTCCTAGACTAGAGCATGTGAGTCACGTGTATAAGAGACGAAATTGATCGTAATAATTTTGACTGCTTAAAAATAATGCACGTATGTATGTATGTATGTACAGTGATCCCTCGCTACGTCGCGCTTCGCCTATCGCACCCTTTGTGCATCGCGGATTTTTTGGGGGAGAGAAAAAAAATTATATTGCGGAAAGACGTGCCAGATAGGTAAGTTATCTATAAATGTACTTGTCAAGGCAAGTTATCTATAAATGCCATTGTTACTGGCACTCCTTGAAAGTCGAACTACTACTGCAGTACACATTACTTTAATCTTAAATGATTAAACCTTATACAGTGAATGTACTGGTATGCCCTCTCTTTTCCGTGTCTTCCGTGTGTAGTCACGTGCCTATACATTTAGCACTTCCTCAGACGTCCGACTAGAGCGAGTAACAAGAAGCATAACGAACATGATTAAAATGCAGACTTTACACTTTAAATTCCAAGCTTGCTTTCGTCTCTCCTGTAACCGCCTGTGTGCGCTCAGCTCAGCACACACGCACACGTTATGAACGTGCTAGTAAGCACATCGATTGACAGCTTGGTCCCTGGGATCCGTGACTCGTAGGAGAGAGCAAACGCCCACACCCGGTCTGTGTGCCTACTTAAGAGAGCAACGGAAAAATACACAGCTTTGGAAATCTGACTTTTACCTAGATTTCTTAGTAAAAAAAAAAAGGGGGTTAGGGGGGCTATAATCCCGTTGCGTCATCAAAAAACTAGCCACGAATGATCACACTTTTGCTGTGGCTCAGTCCACGGCCACAGCTAGGCCCCTGGATATACTCAGAGCCCCCGTCCATCCTTGCTCATTAATGACAATGTGAGTTATGTAATATATATCACTTTGAGAGCGACTTCAGATATGCACACGGCGACTTACTGTGTGCATGTCTGAGGTTGCTCACGGTCCAAAGCCTGCTCAAGGAGTTTGTGTGAATGCTCAGACACATTGAAAATTAGAGGGAACATTGGTCCCAAGGAAGTCAGAGGTAAATTCTTCGTCATTTGCAAAATGACAATGTAAACTAGCTCATTCTCGTGAATGATATGCAACCGAAGGCATGAGATGTGCATGCTTAGCTTTATGCAATAAAGGATGACTAAAAATTTTCGACCCTGTATGCTAGCTGAGGCCATGAGCGGTAAATCTTGTACCACATTTGGATGCACAGGGGACACAACTTTTTATTTGTATTTATGTATTTTGTAGGGGTGTTGCTTACAATTCTTTGGCACGAGGCAATTGAAGCGTGCAGCAGGGGGAATCCTCTCATTGTAACTTATACTCTTTGGCTGCCTTTACCAATTGTGCTCTCATGTCTCACTGGTTTAAAATCTTGATGTGACTCACAGTCTTTGGCTGCCTTAGCCAATTCCTACTTTGTTGCTACCTTCAAGGAGCATTATATCGTTCAAGGTAGGACACAAGCAGTTTTACTGACCTAAAGTCTGGGTCAAGGAGGCAACCAATCAAACTTTTCCACCCGTCCAACGAACGTGGATGTCTGGGAGATTTTTGGTTTTCGAAAACAAGCAAGCGAGACTGCTTCTCGTGTGTACTGCACTGGACTATAAGCTGCAGGTCATCAGATATTTATGCAAAAAGATGTTACACGGAAGTTTTTTTTTTTTTTAATTGTTAAAAAATAAATTACTTTCCAAAAGCAACATCCTCTCTTTAACATACTCAACATGCATATTTAGGCCAACATATTTATGCAAAAATGGATGGATTATTTTCAACATTACACTAACAAAGTACTGCAGAGTTAAATAGCAGTTCAAATTTAAAATCAATTCTTCGATAGCATATCCCTATGTATAGTTGCTAGATTATTTTAGTGGACATATAAACACATTGCAGATAATTCATACACACAATCATAAATATTTAAATACAATCATATATACCTTACATCAAATTTACTCATCACAAGCCTTTATACGCAATCTTTTTCAAAGTAGACACATTTTTTAAATATTTTTAATTATTTATTTTTAACACTCTTCTCAAGTTCACCCATTGATACACATCTTTTCAGTTCTGTTTCGTGGTTGTTCAATAAATTGACGCCTTGAACAGATACACACATTTCTTTGACTGGTGGATTGTCTCCTGGTGGTTAGTAAAAAAAAAAAAAAAATCAGATAAGTCTCATTGGACTATAAGCCGCAGAGCTCAAATCACGAGGAAGAAGTCGCGGCTTATATTTCCAAAAAATTTGGAATAATATATATACAGTGGTACCTCGGTACTCGACCGCCTCTGTACTCGACCAAATCGGTGCTCGACCAAAAAATTCAAGTAGAAAATGCATCGGACCTCAAACAGATTTTCAGTTCTCGAGTAGACGAGCCGACCCGAACGCGCTCCTCGGCCCTTCTCGGCCAGCGGGTAAGCGGCAGTTCAATTCAGACCGCCAGCGGAGTAAGCCGTACGCAGTTTGTTCGAGTATTTCTTCCCGGATTTAAACTTTTTTGTGTTGCTCTAGCCCTTAATAATGGCTCCAAAGAAAGACAGTGATAAGGGGAAGGCAAAGAGGAAAACAGTGAGGACCACTATTGAATTGAAGAAGGAAATTATAGCAAAATATGAAAGTGGTGTACGAGTGTCCAACCTCGCGTCGCAGTTACCTAGCGTAAACATGGAAGGGGATTCCCCTTCCAAGGAGTAACCCCCCCTCCCGATCTCTCCACATCCATTCCTTTATGCCATCAACCACTCTCCAAAACGTAAGTAAATTATACAAAATGGTTTATAATGCTTTATTTATCTTTATCATGTACTGCTTATGCACATTTACTTGTGCACACATACTTTCCATTATTTCTTATGGGAAAATTGGTTTCGGTGTTCGAACAAATCGGTGCTCGACCACCACCTCAGAACGGATTATGGTCGAGTACCGAGGTACCACTGTATATATATATATATATATATCAATGAATGAAATTCAACCACCTTGAAAGCAGTCTTGTTGCGTTTTGCAAACTTGTCTGATGTACAAAAGCCACATGGCCGCGTATGTAAGTGCAACTTTTCACTCCGTTGTTAACAAATGGAGTTTGACCGTCCTGGATCTGGAGATTGTATAAGCATTAAAAGTGCCTTTTTCCTATTGAAAGTCTCACCTTGAAGCCGTGATAAATGTTTCTGTCGCCTTCCCACTCAATAAATAATGACAGGAATAGCATTCAGTCATTGTCTTTTTATCCTTCCTGTTTTGCTCCTCGCTCTCTGAAGTGCGCATTTGACTTAAATGATCTATCCAGGGTCAAATATTCATTCAGTAAAGAAAGCAAATGGTCCATTAACAACGCAACACAAAACTTAAGCATGTCCATGAACTCAAACAAAACAAAATACAAAACATTATCTGCAAACTCCAAATTATTTTTTTTAAATGCTTACTGTGTAAATAAATGAAAATACTGTCTATACTGTTCTAAATAATATGCAGTGACTTGTGACTATATGTTGTGACTTGTGACTGATAACGCTCCCGAATTGCTCAGTGATGAACAAACTGGCACACGTTTCATGCTTTTCTCAAACTCTCAATTAGCTGCTCTTTTGAAGAAGTTCATCTTCATATCTTGTTTGTCATAAATGTACTGAGAAATAATATTTGTTTTCATCGGGTAACAGTTTTTCACAATTTGGCACTGAAATTTTCTTTGAAATGTCAATGTATCTTTTTTTGTTTTCATTTTATTTTATACTATAAAAGCGACACAATCAATAGCTGGCTTCAAAGAGTAGCAGTTGTCCACATGCTATTTTTGTGAGAAAAGCACTGTTCCTTACGAATCAACGCTTAATAAATGTAAAAACAGAAATCCTTCAAAAATGACACTTTGACTCCATTTCTTATTCTGTCTTCCAAAACTGACTGAAGTTGTATAACAATTCTTTGCGCATCGAGAGATTGAAGCAAAAATTATTTTCAGATGGATTAAATCAAATCGTTTCTCGAATCTGAGACCCCAAAATCGGAATAGAATGGTGAGGCAAAGATTCCTGCCCCTAATTTATAGTATATCACAAGCTTGTTTCATTCATTTGTCGCTTTTTATTTCTGTAGTTGTTCATTATGCCTGCAGGTACCAGTCCATTTAGATTTTATTTTTTCCGGCGTTCAACTAACGTATACCACAAAAAGCTAAAAAATATGAAGGGCACTCGCTCACACTCAAGCTCTTTAGTTTACATTTCATTTCATGTTTAGCAGATTACATAACTATTATTAATTTATCTGTAACACAATGCTGCCGTTTTGTAATTTTTTTTTTCGTTTTTTTTTTCTGTGTGACTCTGGCACCATTTGTCGATCAGTCAACATCTCAAAAAATGCTGGTAAGTTGATTTTAACAACCACCTGATTGCACTGCCGTGGTCTCTTATTTTATTATCCCCCCTCTTTTTAATCCATTGTTTTATTTGACCAAGAAACTGGCTTTCACTCGATTAATTGCACATCATGGGTGTGTGGATCACTCATGCATCACACCCTGATGCTCCTCTGTATGTGTGTGTTTGCGCATTTGTGTGTGCCGTGTGCATGTGTTGTGCGTGTGTGTTATGGATTGTGTCAGTGGTGACAACTCCATGTTTTGGGATTTGGAGAGGAGATCAGATTCTCACCGCCTGCTTTCTTCAGCCTTTGTTTTCTTACACACCATTGTTCTCCCAGCCTCCACTCAGAAACTGATTTGCCGTTTTATCTTATTTTTATTTTTTTTTTGACATGATATCTGACTCATGCATGCCCAAAGGCTCGCTCCTCTGCATTTTGTCAAGCATTTATGTCTGGTGAAATTTGTCCACTTCTCACGCTCCTGTTGAACTCGGTTGGTTTCTCGAGTACCAGGCTTTCCTCAGTCACCTCACACTGAACAGCAGCATGTTGTCACACAGAAGTTTTAGTTTGGATTTAGTTTGGTACTCTTTATTTTATTTTATTTTTAACAAAAAAAATGATCGTGCGCAGGAGCTGGGTTCAATGACTTTTCCAAGTGTGCCCCCCCCCAACTCAAGTCCCTGCATGAAAATTGTTTGAGAATGACTATTTGATTGCAACCATTGTCATTATTAGATATTATAGCGAAGCATTGTACTTGGATTTTGAGCATTGCTTTCACTAACTTTTATTGTTGGGTGTATAATAGTATGCTTCCTTAACAATGCATTCCATAGCCTCTGCATGCGCTCACAGTTGGATATGATATTTTATTTTGTGAAATCCAGATTAAGATGCACAAATGATTGCTAAAAAAGTACTTAATGGATGAAAAGGAGAAAGTCTTGATGTCATTATTATATTTATGTATTTGAGCCCAGTGGAAGCAGCCATTGTTCCCCCAGCTGTTATTGCTACCAGTCCGGTGTCAGAATGTCATTTTTAAAAGTTCATTCAGCTCTCTTCAGTAAATTTTCCATTTTGTACTAAAGAGACAGGTGATTTTAAAGTAATAAAAATAGCCACTGTTAGTTCTGACTTCATTGGAAAGGTGTTTTGCCCTCACTTCCACTTACTTGACGTCGTTTGCACCATTCATCTGCAGATCATCAAGCATAGCTGGCCGAATCACAATGGCTCTTGCTCCACTCAGCCGCTTGCTCTTATTTCCATCAAAGGCAGCATACAGTCAAGTGGCCAACCAGCCAAGGGTTTTGTTTCTTTTTTGTTTGTGTTTTGTATTTAATAGCTTTTTTTTTTTTTTAATGTTCTTTTAGTCGACACCACTCCACTTGGCTGCAGGTTACAACAGAGTCCGCATTGTTCAGCTCCTCCTCCAGCATGGAGCTGATGTTCATGCCAAGGACAAAGGGTAAGCGCTACAATCTGGACCTTCTTGAACACTTAAATGGACGGAATGACAGACAATAACTTGACAATGTTGTGATTGCAGCGGCCTGGTTCCACTTCACAATGCGTGTTCCTATGGTCACTTTGAGGTTACTGAGCTCCTGCTTAAGGTAAATTTTGGTTCATTGACATACATTTCAAAGTTCTTACGACGTAAAGACCATCCTATGTGCTCGTGTTTTCCCCACGCTTCCGCCTGCAGCACGGTGCTTGTGTCAATGCTATGGACTTGTGGCAGTTCACTCCTCTACATGAAGCAGCATCCAAGAACCGCGTGGAAGTTTGTTCCTTGTTGCTGAGCCACGGGGCTGATCCGACCCTACTCAACTGTCACAGCAAGAGTGCTGTGGACATGGCCCCCACTCCAGAGTTGAAAGAGAGGTTGACCTGTGAGTCCTCTAAATCGCAAAATACCTCCGTGATAAGTGATTTATTTATAACTTTGGTGTCTTAAATGTCTTTTCACTCAATGTAGACGAATTCAAAGGCCATTCACTGCTCCAGGCAGCTCGAGAGGCAGACTTGACCAAAGTGAAGAAGACCCTGGCTCTGGAAATCATCAGCTTCAAACATCCTCAAACCAATGAGACAGCTCTGGTCAGAACCAAGCCTGCTTCATACTTACATGTTATATTGCAGTGGTCCCCAACCACCGGTAGTCTATAGCCCATTTAGGACCAGGCAACATAATGAGACTTTTCAAAGGGAAAAAACATTGTGGAGCACATCTTCAACCTTCTCTCCACCCCCACCCCGTCATGTTGAATCATTTGAACAAGTAGCGCGCAAGTGATGAAGCAGAAAGCATAGAAAATTCAAGCACTTTTTGCACAAATCTGCCCACGTATACATTAGCCTGCAGTTTGGATACTCCTAAAGAGTAGTTCAGCCACCGCCTGGTGGCAGCAATCAATCTTGTCACCTTAATTTGATCATGCATATATGCAAGTAACAATTATGTTTGCGTTGTAGATAAGATCACAACTTGAATTTTTGGGTGGTTTTTACATTTGAAAATGTGTTACTCTGAAGGGGTCCATTTTTGTTTGTTTGTTCTTTTTTAATAAAAATGTTGAAATAATGTTTGAAATGGGGAAAAAAAGTTCTGTTAAATGTTAAAATGTTATGTTGAAGCTGGTTGTATTTGTTTTCAGTACCAAAGATTTTTAAAATGGCAATCTAAAAGCACTAATGCCTTAAAATCAGCCTTGTAAAAGCAGTAAGGTTTCGTTTCCACTTCGCCTCCCTTAACCGATGCGCGACATAAAGACTGGAGTCCACTGCTTTACGATGGATAGTCCACTACAATCATTAATTAACTTTAATGCTTTTTGAGGAATGAATTCTAACCATCATTCATTGTAAAATGGCCCTTGTACTCATTTAATATTTTATTCACTTTAAGCATTGTGCAGTGGCCTCCCCCCACCCTAAAAGGAAGCAAGTGACTGAGTTGCTGCTGCGCAAAGGGGCCAACATTAATGAAAAGAATAAAGAGTAAGTCAACAATCTGTTTTAACATTTTAAGTTTTGCTGTTTTAAGTACAGATATGGTAAAGGTTACAAAATCCTACCTTCTCGGTTGTGTTTCACAGTTTTATGACTCCTTTGCACGTTGCTGCTGAGAGAGCTCACAATGATATTCTGGAGGTGTTGCAGAAACACGGAGCAAAGGTTTGTTATCTTTCCATGAACCTTTGCTGTGACCTCTCATGATACTGGAAAGCATATTTGACCCCCACCCTCCACCTCGTCCTACATCAGGTGAATGCTGTGGACACACTTGGCCAGACTGCTCTGCACCGGGCTGCGCTGGCTGGTCACATCCAAACATGTAAGCTGCTGCTAAGCTACGGAGCCGACCCCTCCATTGTGTCACTGCAGGGTTTTACGGCTGCACAGATGGGAAATGAAGCCATACAACAGATTCTCAATGGTAATCACATTTTGTTGGTTGTTGAGTGAGTCAGGAAAAAAAAACGAAACCGCTTCTGGTCTTTCAAATCTGCTGTTGAATTTTCTTACAGAAAATGTTCCCACACGAAACTCTGATGTAGACTACAGATTTCTTGAGGCAGCCAAAGCGGGAGATCTGGACACCGTGCAAGTGAGTTGGTTCCATAATGCGCTGTTAATGATTTTTTTTTTTTTTTTTTGCACACACACACACACACACACACAAACTATCACTTAAAAAATTACAGTATATTAATTGTTGTAATGTGTCTATATGGCAGCAACTGTGCACACCTCAAAACGTAAACTGTCGGGATCTGGAGGGCCGCCACTCCACTCCTCTTCATTTTGCTGCTGGTTACAACCGAGTGGCTGTGGTGGAATACCTGCTTCATCATGGAGCTGATGTCCATGCTAAGGACAAAGGGTGCATTTCTTTACACTCTTCATTTCTTCCCTCACTTGTCACAAATAAAAAAATCCAATAGACTACCTTTCTGGAGAATAGAGTTTGACTTTTTTTTTTTTTTACTCCCCCACCAGCGGCTTGGTCCCTCTTCACAACGCATGCTCGTACGGCCACTACGAAGTTGCTGAGTTGCTGGTGAGACACGGAGCGTCAGTCAATGTCGCCGACTTGTGGAAATTCACCCCACTCCACGAGGCAGCAGCCAAGGGCAAATATGAGATTTGCAAACTGCTGCTCAAAGTAAGAGCCCTTTCAGTCATTACTAAATTGTTAGAAACTTAACAGTATTTATATTTATAAACATGATTACTATTTGAATTTCCTTTATATACAGCATGGAGCAGATCCATCCAAGAAGAACCGCGATGGCAACATGCCACTCGACATGGTGAAGGATGGGGACACTGATATCCAGGACCTTCTGAGGGGGGATGCTGCCCTGCTGGATGCTGCTAAAAAGGGTTGTCTAGCACGTGTCCAAAAACTTTGTTCCCCAGAGAACATCAACTGTAGAGACACCCAGGGTCGCAATTCTACTCCACTTCATCTTGCAGGTATGTGGGATTGGCCACATTAGCGTGATTCAAATGCATACTTGAAGTAGCCTTGCATTAAAAAAAAAAAGACTGATACAATTACTATTCAACTCTAAAGTACTGATACTGATAGCGCCAGAATTTACATTTATACATAACATTTCCCATTAAAAAGCAATGCCAGATCATTTAGAAAGACCTGTCAATTCAGCATTTTTTCTCGGTCATAAAATTAATGGTAAATTTTTTATTATTTTAAAACATAATTTCTAGATTTAGATTGTAAGACTGTTTCAAGGAAACGACCAGTATTGGCTGCTATTGCGAGTATTGATACTTTAAAATAAAGCTCATTCGAGGACCGATACTGATACTTCATATTTGCATGCCCAGTTTTGGAGGAAAATACCAGCCGCTATCAGCTAGAAAGGACCAATCTGTCGTTTATAGTGAAAATGACACTCCCTTTGTTTTGAATTTGGAAAACACATTTTTACTCTTAAGGGAGAAGCTGTATTGTTAAAACGTATTAGGGAAAATCAGAACACAACAAACTGCACTTGTTAGTATGTGTAGTAAGAATTTATGTGGACACCACATCAAAAATGTTCGTCTCCTGATTTTTTTTTTTGGCATGACCTCATTGTTCACAGCAGACATTGCAAGAACCTTGATGAATGCAACAATTTGGTTTAAAAAAAAAAAAAAAAGGAAGGGTCAAACATTCATCCTGATCGTGTGCACGGCTGATCTGCAATGAAGCGTATGCATAATGTTTCCTCTCACTGTTGCGGTGCTTGTTAAAATGTTCTTTTGATTCTCATTTTCTCCTTAGCTGGCTACAACAACCTTGAAGTGGCTGAGTATCTGCTGGAACATGGGGCAGATGTCAACGCTCAAGACAAAGGAGGCCTTATCCCTCTTCATAATGCTGCTTCCTATGGCGTGAGTCTCAATCCACCAAACTCTTAAAGCATTTAGCTGCTACAATGCCCGTCATTTAAAAAAAACAAAAAAGACTTTGGGCGATTAAAAACTGGGATTTTCTGTCCTGATGTCTTCCCTTACAGCACGTTGACATTGCTGCTTTGCTCATCAAGTACAATACATGTGTGAATGCCACAGACAAATGGGCTTTCACACCCCTGCATGAGGCAGCCCAGAAGGGTCGCACACAGCTCTGTGCCTTGCTGCTGGCTCATGGGGCTGATCCAACCATGAAGAATCAGGAGGGCCAGACAGCCCTGGACTTGGCTACGGTAACTTCACCTAAGGCTACGTTCACGCTGCGGCCAGAAGTGACCCATTTTTTATTTCTTTTTATTTATTTATTTATTTATTTTTTGCCCTATGTGACCCGTATCTGATTTTTTTCATGGCTGTGTGACTGACACATATGGTTTTTTTTTTTGTTTGTTTTGTTTTTTTCTCTTTCCCCCTCAAACGTGATTCAGGCCACTCAAACGTGATTCAGGCCACTTTGGGTATGTGGTCCCTAAATCCAATCCATTTCCGATCTTTTGTCACGTGACTTCAGTCTGAATGGCCAGGTCGCATTCGTCCGACTCTCATCCAACAAACAAGAAACAAATGTCACAATTGTGCACTCAAAAAGGCAGGAGCAGAATGCAAAAAAAAAAAAAAACAACAACAACAATAGTGGACAAGGTGAAGACAACTTAATAATGAGAAAGCCCGGCCGCATTTTGTCCCATTCTTCCTCCCCCTCGCTCGGAGTGAGCGAACAAGACGTTGCCGGCTCTGCTCAAAATGCCATGGCCAGAACCCTCACCTTTCCCCTCCTCAATTTCCTTCTTAACATTGTCATAACATTCCAGTATGACAGGCATTTCAATATCAGCAGGTACTTTCGTAAGCACGACCAAGAAGTATGCCCGCTGTCTGTGATGTCACATTATGAACGCATCTTATCTTCATCTTGTCTTTTGTGTTATACGTGATCTGATTTCTGCTCCTCATACTCCAATCCTTTGTGTCATTGGACCTTTAGGCGGACGACATCCGGGCCCTTCTTATGGATGCCATGCCCCCAGATGCTCTCCCAATCTGCTTTAAGCCACAGGCCACAGTGGTCAGCGCCTCCGTCATCTCCCCGGCCTCCACACCATCCTGCTTATCAGCCGCCAGCAGCATCGACAACCTGGCGGGACCGCTGAATGATTTGGCCGGCGGCGCTGCAGCCGGGAGCTCAGGAGTAGCGGACGGAGCCGCTGGCGCAGACCGCAAAGAAGGAGAATGTAAGATCATTAAATCTCCTTCTCCTTAAACCTGGTCCTCGCTAATTTCTCTCCAAGTTGGTCAGCAACTTCTTTGATTTATTTCTTTTCTTCCTAATAGTGACAGTGCTTGACATGAACATCAGTCAATTTCTGAAGAGTTTGGGCCTGGAGCACTTAAGGGACATTTTTGAAAGGGAGCAGGTGAGTGAGTGGTAAAGACAGTATCAATAATTTTAAATAAAGAATGTGCGAGCACCAATCATCATTTTCTAGGAGAGGGTGCGTTTTGTAGAGCAGATGTACTAGTGGTTGCTGTCACTACTCAAGAGTTGAGTGCTTGTACCGGTATCGGCCTGAAAATTTCATATCAAACATTCCTAATATTCCAAACTCCTATTGCATCATACTATTTGTCGAATTGACGGATCAGTGTAGTGCATTTGTTGGCGAAGTCGATCTTTAGGTACACGTATTTAACAAAAGCGGTAGTTGACACTTATTACAACCTCCTGATTTATTACAGATCTCGTTAGATGTCCTTGTTGACATGGGTCACGAGGAGCTGAAGGAAATTGGAATCAATGCCTATGGGCACCGCCACAAACTTATCAAGGGTGTAGAGCGGCTGCTCGGTGGTCAGCAAGGTGAGAAGATCTATTTGAAGTACTTTGTTCTCTTGAGCACTTTAACAGCTTTTTGTCTTGATCACAGGTGCCAATCCATATTTGACATTCCATTGTGCCAACCAGGGAACCATCCTCATAGACCTCGCCCCAGATGACAAGGAGTATCAGTCGGTGGAGGAGGAGGTAAGTTGTGCTCGCTGATGTTCAATTATGCAGTACTCTGCGCTGTCCAAAAACTGCTCAGTATTTGATGATGTGAACTGCATGCTCATTCCAAAGCTAAACAATTGAACAAATGCCTGAATCCGCACTTTCATCACCAACATGTAATGGCCAATGCTTCCATATTTTTGATCCTTTTCTAAGACCCTTTATATTGCATATAATCCTGCTAACAGTGAGAAGTGTCTCCTTGGCTGAGCTGACTGTGACTGTCCAATTGTCATTTACACTGTCAGTATGTTGGGTTTTTTTGTTTGTTTGTTTGTTTTTTGCATATAGTAAAGTCATGGAAACGTCTTCAATCTCTTGTTCATTTTAATGTCTCATACCACTTAAGGTATTTTAGTTTAACTGAGTGGTTAACCCTTCAACACTGTATATGACGAAATATATGACGAAATATGACTGCATATGACGAAAGAATTGAAGGCAGATCTGTTGTGTTTTAATGCTCAAGTATACATTTTCAAAGCACAGTTAGGTGGATAAAAGAGTTGCATTTTTCTACTCTGTTCCACACATTTGCTTTTGAAATGGCATTAAACATGTTTTTATTGTTTCTCAGATGCAGAGCACCATCAGGGAACACAGAGATGGAGGCAATGCGGGCGGCGTATTCAGCAGATACAACATCATCAAGGTCTCAAGTCTTTATATTTTTCACAGCATATTTGTTTGCTTTCAACTTTGTGTGAAAGGAGTTTCTACACATGAAGGTGGCGATTTACATAATTCACATTTGACCCAACAGATCCAAAAAGTAGTAAACAAGAAGTTGAGGGAGCGTTACACACACAGGCAGAAGGAGATCGCGGATGAGAACCACAACCACCACAATGAGCGCATGCTGTTTCACGGTACGCACGGCTCCATTGTAACATATATGGAATGTGTATATGTATGTGTGTATTGTATGTATGTATGTATGTGTATATATATATATATATATATATATATATATATATATATATATATATATATATATATATATAAAGATTACTTGATTTTGTTTGTTTCTTTTTTTATGAACTCAAAGCTAAAATATTTTTGTTAATTTGAACTACTGCTGTCTTACAACCAGATCACAAGTTGTATTTAGGTAATATTATTGGAATTTAACTCAGACTAACTCAGAAAAACAAATTAGACTTAGGTGCGTAAAAATTTGATCTGTTTCCAGCCCGCTGGGCTGTTTAGGGTTATCTAGCGAGGGGGGGAAAGTAGACGTTAGTTTTACATCCATATGCAAACAATCTGTCTTATCACTCAAGAGCAACTTGTAAGTCCAAGGGATGACCCAGTCATCACATCTGGTACTAACATAGCGCAGCGGAATCAAATTAGCCAAATACTTTATTTCATATGTCGAGTTTTGAGTTTCGAGACTAGAACACATGTAGTCCCTGATGTTTGTCAAACTACAGTATTAAGCTGGGATTTATCTTTATCTTTTATGGGCTGCCCATGGTGATGAAACACAATGTTTACTGAATGTATGCTTTTAATCTGAATCTTTTCCACGAAATGGCCCTGGAAAGCTATGTTGTGTGTCATCTCGCCAACTGCTTTCCTTCCATCAGGTTCCCCATTCATCAACGCCATCATCCACAAAGGCTTTGATGAGCGTCACGCCTACATTGGAGGAATGTTCGGGGCAGGCATTTACTTTGCTGAGAACTCCTCCAAGAGCAATCAGTACGTTTACGGCATCGGCGGAGGCACGGGCTGTCCCACGCACAAGGACCGCTCCTGCTACCTGTGCCACAGGTGAGCTAAGCATCCAAAATAGTCAGCGTTTTGAGCGTATATCTCCTTAACTTGCTGAAACCCTATGTTCACTAGAGACAGTATTTTCATTCATTTACATGTATGTGAGTTATATGTGTTTGTGAATAATTTGGAGTTTACATACATTGTTTTGTGTTTGATCTTCTTTTCCTCTATTTTGTGGACATGCTAAGGTTTTGTGGTGGTTTGATGACAGACCATTTACTTCCTGTTCTGTATGAGTATTTAATGAGTTCTATATGAGGTCATTGTGCAAAACGTTCTGTTGCTCTGCTACTTCCAGGCAGATGTTGTTCTGCCGGGTGACTCTAGGAAAGTCCTTCCTCCAATTCAGTGCCATGAAAATGGCGCACGCGCCCCCAGGACACCACTCAGTGATTGGACGGCCGAGCGTTAACGGCTTGGCTTACGCAGAATATGTGATTTACAGAGGAGAGCAGGTACATTTTGAATTCAGAAACAGCACAAAGACGACACAACGCCCATAATGCCCCCCCTAATTTTCTTTTCTTTTCCCTTCCTCTCAGGCCTTCCCAGAGTACCTTATCACCTACCAGATCTTAAAACCAGAGAGTGCAGCCCAGTCTGCAGCAGGAGCTGAACAGAAGTCATAGTTGGCCCCATACTGACTCGATGCAATTTCCTCCTTTTACGCGACACATTTCCAGTTTTCCCTCCAGTGGATGACCAGTACGTAGAGAGCAGATATGCTGTGTAATACTCTTATTGTCTCGTTTGACTTCTTGTGCATCAGTTGCATGTTAACACAGGAGCATGTAAGGCCCTTTAGTGTATGGGTTGCTTCTCTAGTTAGTTTGTCACTCTCTGGCCTAAGGACTGTGGAGAATCATATCACGTTACACACACAAACAGCTTTACATACATATATACATGCATACATATAGATATATACATGCATACATATAAGTACAAATTTAGCGGACTGATTGCACCCATGTTACGGAATCATGCTAATTATATAATATATATATATATATATATATATATATAATATATATATATATATATATATATTTATATATATATATATATATATAAAGTACAAATTTAGCGGTCTGTGATTGCACCCATGTTATGGAATCATGCTATACAAGCTATTGAATGCAAACACTATCAATAGTAATAATTGTCCCATATTGTTGACTATGAAGTTCCAGGCGAACACTGCAGCTTTGAGTGTTTGGTCATTTGCACAAGCCGTCGGGAAGGATGCGACTTTGAATCAGCGTTACAATTTATTTCTGACTGAGAGTATGCTCACTCAGTAATACAGTTTAATTGCAATGCACAACACCCCAGTAATATAAGGGATATTCTACACATATGAATGCTGTACATTTAAAGCATTGTGTATGACAGAATAGCTTAGTATATTTGTGATGTTTTAAAATCTGATTGCCAGTGAACTCGTCAAAGCATCCCTATTGGCACCATAGTTCTTTTATGCATATGAATTTGCACTTTTACATAGAAACCTATTTAAGTTATTTTGAATTTAAAAAGAAAAGTTTCTGGAAAAACATATTTGTAAATGTTGTGTAAATTGTTGTTTATAACTTGCTGTATACCAGTATCTTCAGTTGAATATAAAAAGGTATGTGTCATTTTTCTTTTATGCCCCCCCCCCCTTTTTTTTAAATAAATGTCACTAACAGTTCACTTCACTTATCTTTTCTTTTAGTTTAAAATTGCCAATCCATTTGGCTGCAAAGCAAATATAGTTGATTGTGATTCTCTGGCGAATATGTTTGTGAATTACTGTTACATTAACAGTTGATGCAAGTTTGTCTTCAGAGTAATGACATCTATTAAAAAGAAAGTGAACAACACTCCATCCCAGGATGAAATATTTATTTAACCCCACAAGTTTTCAGGAATTCAAATGGCCTCTGAATCATTTTTATTCCTGTTATATACAAATCGATCCATCATCCCGAGTACAGGTCCAACCGAGTAGTATGAGAAACATCCTCACACTGTATGTTGCTTTGCCGTCTTGATAGTGTCTTGCGAGTGTTTGTGGTCATCTAAAAAGTTGGCAGAAAATGAAACCCTTACAGCAGTGGTGTCAAACACATTTTTATTTTGGGCTGCATTATAGTGATAGTTTCTTTCAGAGGGCCAGAATGACTGTGAATTCAAATACATTTTAAGTGTGTTGATCACACATTTAACAAGATTTGATATCAGAAGCCGGCAAAAATTCTTCAAAAGAGATTTGGAGAATAAGATAATGTTTGTTTTTCTTCCCCCAAATTTTTAAAAGTTAAAGACAACTTGCAATTTTGGTATTTTAGTCAGAAACCTGAAGTCACATCAGCATTTCAAGGGCCACAAAAAGTGAGGTGGCGGGCCGGATCTGGCCCCCGGGCCTTGACTTTACACTTGTGCCTTACAGGAACCCTGGAGCGAGCTGGGCTTGAACTTGGGTGTCTGAACTGTGAGGCGGACGTGCAAACCACTCACTCTTCCACTTTACACGTTTTCTTTCCACCTTTTTTTCCCAGATTTTCAGAGCATGCAGTAGAGCCATTTTTAACATTTACTTCCAGATATTTATTGACCGAAGGAGGTGTCTTTAACATTGGGTGGAAAAAAGAAACATGCATACCGTCAATGTTGCTTTTTGTGCATACTTCTGCCATCTAGTGGAAGAGTTTTTAACTTCTCAATGGCTGGCATAGACTTTGTAATCAAGGGGGGGGGGAATCCGACCCCTTTATTCGCTGTATGGTTGGCACACCTGCGGTCTCCCAAGGCACAATTGTGACAACAGGTTGTTCATCAGTGTTGTGGCAGAACTCAATCAGGCGATCGTTATGTGGATCTACTGTTAAGTTAAACGTATGAATGTTCTCAACGGTCGGTTTCCTATAGACACTGACCAGGGTTCTTCGACGATACCCCCTCGTTAATGTGTTTAATAACGGTTTATTCGCTGTGAAACATTGTAACCAAATGTCGCTGAAAAACTACTAGTGCGTCGCAGTGAAATGACGTAATCGTGGTCAGCTGACTTCAACTCTAGCCTCTAAATGTTTTTCCTTGGATTCTTTAACATGCTCAAATCTTAGTGGTTTTGTGTGTGTGATTTTTTGTAACCCCCAGTTGGACAACGGAACTCTTGAAATGCTAGATTTTACTCCATTTTAATAGGAGGTGCATCTCACGCAAATTAATTGCATTTGACAAGTTCCTTTGCAGAAATGCTGAAAAAAGCATTGCTTGCTTTTGCGTTCATAGTGTACATCACACACGTTATTTCCGATTCGTTTGTCATCAATGTTGACCTTGGAAAACCGGTAGCACCTCTGAAACACTTTTGGAGAAGCACAGGCTTCTGGTAAGTAAATAATAATTCAACCCAGAAAATGTATTCGTTGGGTATTAACAGCCCTACTGTGGTGAGCTGTACTTTTACATATGCAATATTGTATGTATTTGGTGTTTTGTGTTCACGCAGGTAACAGATTAGGTTAAATTCTGTTGACTCGAGTAGACTATGAATGTTAATAAGAGCGTTTTGCTTTACGTATGTGTTGGTGTTGACACTTTTGATAGTTTGCAGTTGGGTAGAGCTACTCTGCCTTAGGTTTAAAAAATAAGGAACCTTTGAGTGAGTCGTCACTGGGATGTTGTTGTTTTTTTTGTAATTCAAGTTAATACGTAAAAAAAAAAAAAATAATGCAACCACGACTGCTAATAACACTGAGTATGTAAAGGCATTTCCAATGTCGGCTTTTGGTTGCAGACAGCCGCTTAAAAACAAAAATGTGTCATTCTAAAATGTAAATTGCATTGAAAAAAAAACATCTGTTTTACATAATGCTGGACAATAATCTAGCATGTCATTCTTTGTGTTTTATGTTTAGTTTGACCGTTTTGTATGATAGGCAAATAATATATATAAGCACTGTGTGCCATGCGCAGTCCTCCTCTCCCTCACACTCAAGCGCACGAGTTTGTTCTGAGCGTTGACCAGCAACAGAACCTTGCCTACGTGGGCTCCGTCCCACATGGAGGGATTCGGCAGGTCCGAATACACTGGATGATGGAACTGGTCTCCGCCGAGTAAGCCAAACAGCCGCAGCTCAGATCAGCTTGTACTTATTGTGTTACCATTGTTGTTTGGCGTCTGCAATTGTCTTTTCAGGGATGTTGGAGGACAACCCCTGTATAATTTCACAAAACTGGACCAACTAATAGAGCTCTTATGGATTAATGGCCTCCGCCCAGGTACCACACCCCCACGCCAGGCGAGAGAATATACTATCGCATCTGTAATTCACACCGAACTTTTCATCCACATTTCTTGCCCATGTCAAACCATTTCAACATCATTTTTATTGCAGATATCCAAATGAAAAGTAAAATCCCTGGAAATCAGTCTAGAAAGTTTATGAAAATAATTTAGCTGATCCTATCTAACTTGTCAACCAATTCAAACTTTCCAAAGTCAAAATGTACAGCCCATCCTGAATGTTCAGACCACTACAGTATTTCCAAATCCACGTACTTATTTTTTGTAGGATCACAATTTTCCCTGACTAAATCCTCCAAATGAATTGTGAAGTGTTGCAAGTTCTGCCTGAGTGTTTGTGTTTCACTAATTCTGATTCAAATCAGTAACTAATCAGAAAGTTAATTCGGTTTTTGCTGAGCTTTTTAATGAGAAGATCATTTGAATCAGGATTGTCGGGAAAAGACAACCTGGAAAACATGCAGGACAGCGGGCCTCGAGGATCAAGTTGGACACCCCTTGCGTTAATATAACTGGCTGCTAGCACGTTAGCATTTCTCATTTAAACTAGTATCTGAATACAGAACAAGAACTATTCACACTCGGTAAATGTCTTTGTTTTTGTATTTGTTTTTTATTAATGTTCGATACCACTTTTTTCTCACCAATACAAGTACTGATACCGCGAGTATTCCCCCAAAACTGCCAGATTATTTTTTTAAAAAATGTTGCAATAATTAGTAATAGTAATTATTATTACTAATTATATTATTACTATTATGATTAATAATAATTGCAATAGGAATTTTCATAAAATTTCATGAATGGCAGTTTTTTATTCTTCCAATTTGTCATGATCGCAAAAATGATCAAAGAGAGCTGCCAATTAGTATCGGCTGCCGTCGTGAGTACCTTGTGCCTTGAAATAAGAAAATGTATGTTTGATAACGATACAGTACTTGGTATCAATACTCGGATATGCCTGTTTTCTTTTTGCCTCTTCTACATTTCTTAACTTTGAGGTTTTGAACTGATGGGCAGCGTCTCAAACTACTTCACGGACTTTGAAGACAAAGCTCAAGTGTTCAAGTGGAGGAATCTGGTTCATCTTATCGCCAAGAGGTACATTGGTGAGTGAAACACACCTCTCGGGTGATTGACGTGGCTCTGATCAAAGGCAAGGCAACTCACGAAATGTTCCTGGTCTGTTATAGGAAAATATGGTCTTGAAAATGTTTCTCAGTGGAACTTTGAAACATGGAATGAACCCAACAACCATGACTTTGATAACGTCACCATGTCAATTCAAGGTACTGACAAAGTCCGCACAGCCTGCCATTTTCATTTATGCTGTAGTTTGAATTTCAACATTGAAATCACGATTATTCATCACATTTAGTTAAACGTCTTGTTTATTGCCCTTTTTTTAACAAGCAGTATATAAACAAGGCTTCAAGGCTTGATATTTATAAATAATAATAAACTAAAATAAATAATGTAAAGAATTAACTTGCTTGCTGAGTGCAAATCGATGAAAAAATTCGAGCCTAAGCCTACTTAGAACCAAGCACATTGTTTACTTTTATGCAAATTGTAATCAATCAGCAGTCAAAATGCCATTTTCGGTCATTTCAAATTGAATGTATTCAAACTTTTTTGGCCAATTTTTTGAAATGGCTGTCAATTGACAGCTAGCACGGTATATATTAGGAATGAGATGAGAAACTTAAGGCCATTTCACACTAGTAAATAATATATTAGTGTGGAAAACAAACATTAGCTTTTGTCATGCAAACATGTGAGAAACATTGCTCCTCGCGGTAGGATGACAAAGCGCTTGATTTGACATGTAAGGTAGACGACTTTTGAAGTGTTAATATCGCCGAGGATCAGCTTAATTAATCGTGGCAGCCAATATCGTGATCACGATTAAAATATGATTAAGTTTGAAATACAGTACATCCTGTAACTATTACTTGGTGAAACTGACTTTTAATGACGGTAAGATATTAATTAGGATGTGTCATATTGTACAAAGTAAAACCACAGTCGTATGTACTTGGAAATGCCACTGTGGCGATCTCTAAAGAATCGACTGTGCAATCTGCGATGTTGTCTCTCATCAGGGTTTTTAAATTATTACGATGCCTGTTCAGAGGGTCTGCGTGCTGCCAGCAAATTGCTTAGGTTCGGGGGTCCGGGAGACTCTTGTCACTCGCCGCCACACTCACCTTACTGCTGGGCCATGCTTCAACATTGCTACAATGGGAGCAATTACTTCACTGGAGAGACGGGCATCCGAATCGACTACATCGCCCTGCACAAGAAGGTGTGAATGAACATGATCCTTTTCCAACAGACTGCGCAGGCCGATCTGAACAGAGGTACTCGCATTCTGTACTGAAATGTAGATAAGGTAAAGTAGAAAAATGAGTGTTTACATTTGATTATGCACAATGCCACACGATGAGAAAAACATTTTGACGCACACAAATGAGCTTTCATCCACCTAAACGCCGGCGACTCGGTCGCGCAGTGGTTAGCCTCACAGTTAAGGGACCGGAGTCCAATTCCAGCTGGCTCCGGATTTCCTGTGTGGAGTTTGCATGTTCTCCCTGTGCTCGCGTGCCCCTTCTCCAGGCACTCTGATATCCTCCGACATTCCAAAAACATGCATGGTAGTTGCCCCTGGATGTGATTGGGTGCATGAATGGTTATTTGTCTCTGTGTGCCCTGCAATTGGATGGCCACAAGTTCATGGTGTCCTCTGCCTATGGCCCGTAGTCAGCTGGGATAGGCACCAGCCAGCCTGCGACCCTTGTGAGGATAAGTAGCTCTAGAAAATGGATGGATGGACTTAAACGCTGCTCATACTGAAGCGGGGAGAAAAATCGTCTGTCATATCTTTTATTAATGACAACAAAAAGATAAATTAGGTAAGTGCACCAGAGAATGTACTTGCCCCTCTTTTAATTAGACCTTTTCAATGCCAGAAGTCAAAAAACAAGACATAATGCACTGTCCACAAATCATTCTTGGAACCAATAACACATATATTCCTCTATAAAAGAAGTCGATTTGAGAATATTTTGCTCCTCCAAAACTGGAATGTTCCCTGGTTCACATACCCAGATGTCGCCGTTGTCACGATCTTGTCAGTCGTATAGGACCCAGAGAGCTTAGTAACTGGAGTTCTCGGCTGTGGTTGACTTTACCTATCTATATTTTGTGCTTCTTTTCTTTTGTTGGATTCATTTAGGGAGGAGGTTACTCTTTACCCATCCTCCAGCAGGAGATGCAGACCGTGGGAGAGATTCAAGAGCGTTTCCCTCGGTTCGGCAGCAGGCCCGTGTACAACGACGAGGCCGATCCGCTGGTTGGCTGGTCCCGGCCTCAGGAGTGGAGAGCGGACGTGACCTATGCCGCCATGGCCGTCAAGGTAAGGATCGGGTTCAGACTCGGTGAACAACGGTCACAAAGCGTCTCACACACAAAGTTTGGTGTGAAACGAATTGAGTACTGATGGCAGTGTCAAATTCAGGTCAAGTATTTCTGCGTGACCTCACTGCTACAGGAGCAGGCGGTACAATATCCGGCGATTTTTGCCATCTTGGGATTGTGTAAACCAAGCTCCGCCTCCCCCACCCATGTGGCGTAAAGTAAATGTAAGCTTATGCAAATTGTGTCTATGAACAGGTGATCAGTCAGCATCAGGATTTGCTGTCTGCTAACACCAGCATCAACTACACCCTTCTGAGCAACGACAATGGCTTCCTCAGCTACCATCCTCACCCCTTCACCCAGCGCACTCTGACCGCTCGCTTCCAGATCAACAACACCCGGCCCCCTCACGTGCAGCTCATCAGGAAGCCCATCCTCACCGTCATGGGCCTTCTGGCTCTGCTCGGTAATTGGAGTCGTGCCTGTGCACCCCAGCTGATCTAAACGCAGCGTTCTAGTTAATATTGCAACTGTTTTTATTCTTCTCAGGAGATTTTACCACTTGCTCTTATAGTGCCTCAGATAGAGGTGTCCACACTATGACCCGAGAGCCATAGGCGGCCCGCCATCCACATTTTGGCAGCCCGTGGCATATACTAAAATTACATTTTGACATGACCCACAATGCTATCTAAAAAAAAAAAAAAA
The DNA here is from genome assembly GCF_059441005.1 of Hippichthys cyanospilos. Taxonomy (NCBI): domain Eukaryota; kingdom Metazoa; phylum Chordata; class Actinopteri; order Syngnathiformes; family Syngnathidae; genus Hippichthys; species Hippichthys cyanospilos. Next base: position 29,988,190 of record NC_142369.1, on the reverse strand, counting down.
AAGTAAAGAAAATGTTTGACGGTAGACAAAAAAGTTCTAACTTGCCTCATCACCCTGAACAGAAAGTTTCAACGTAACAATTGTATAAAATAACTACATCAAATAGACAATGGGTAATTGCATCCTTGATTGATTGATTTTTACAGTGTTGAATTAGTTAGTTTAAAAAAAAATCTGGCCCTTATGTCTTTTTTTTCATTTTTTTTTTTCAGGTGAAATCTGAAGACTCGCTTTCTTTTTTGCGTAGCGTGACGTTTGCAAGCTGAGCCCTGAGCAACCGATGACAAAATGGCTGCCCCCTGAGATGGATAAAAACAATTCATGTTCCACAAACCAAATATTATTCTGAATGCTCCGTTTGAATGCATCTCTTAGTTCATAATTTGACATGATGTAAAACGATTATTCTTGTTCAAGTGAAACCTGACAGCATGCAATGTGTTAATGGAACAGAAACATTATTTGATGGCTTATTTCTTCAGCCTGTTGTCGTTTCTCCACCAGGTGAAACCCAGGTCCTGGCCCAAGTCTTGAACGCCTCAGAAACCCACGATGCCCACAGCGGGAGCGTGGGAGTTGTCGCAAGTAGCCACCAGCCCGGAGTCCCCGGAGGGTCGGACAGTTGGCGGGCCGCCTTGCTGGTCTACAGCAGTGACGACAATCGCACATCCGCCAACGTTAATGTTGTCACCGTGACGCTAAAAGGGCTGGAGGCACACACAGGTGGATGGCATGCATATGCTTCACTGCACATAGTTCCCTTCCTCTTTATGATAATTTGATCACCAACAATTGCTCTCTGACTCTGCATGAGAGCAGTTGCTTCAAATGCTGACGTCTTCTTTATTTGGGACTCAGGTCTTGTATATGTCACGTATCTGATGGACAATAACGTGAGTAACCCATATCAACGATGGCAGGACATGGGAAGCCCCATCTACCCGACGAGAGAGCAGTTTACAAAGATCAGGAATGTCCAGGTTTGAACATGGTCATCTTTAATTTGGATCATAGTTCACCAGCGTGTCTTCTTCTCAGTAACCGTGATTTCGACAAATGAAGAACTAGCAACAGAAATATTACATGTTGCTAATAAGTCCGTAAACACAATTGTATGATTACTGTGCGTCTCAATATTTGTGTAATTGAAGAAAAGACCGCATGCACGATATTTTTAACGAAATGCGGTTACAGTCAAAAATGTAGAAACGCCTTCAAATTCAAATAATCTCAAACACATGAGGAGGTGAAGGAAGTCAAGCTTTTAACGTTTAAATCCTTCGTTGACAATATAATGCGTACGCCTCAAGGATATAGTTGTGTATTTCAACACGCTGAAGAGACAGCATGGTAATTGCACTGGTGTGCCTTCGGTCGTCCGCAATAGGGTGCAAATGTGCCATTTCTTTCTGCATTGTGGGTTGGGGACGAAGTCTCAAAATCAGTCCATATCAGCGTATCGTTTTCCTCAACTTCAAATGTCGTACCTGATGTGTGATTTTTTTTTTTTTTGTCCCACCCGTTGTATTGTCAAGCTCTTGAAAAGTCTTCCTCGCGAGACGTTACTCGATATGCTACTTTGCCAGGAGCCTCTCGTTGATGGGCCGCGGCCGGTGCCTGCGGGGGACGCTCTGACTTTGAAGGCAAGACTGCGCGTTCCCTCGGTGCTGCTCATACATGTATGTGCCCGACCCGCGACTGCGCCCAACCAGGTCAGTGCTTTGGCTCTTTCTGAGTGATGCAGAGCAGCTGTGTACATTCATCCAATGGAGCACAAGTTGAGCTATTGTGCTGTCTCTTGGACATGAATGTGGACATCAAGAATGCTTTTCATGGCTAGCAAATAAATGATTAGATGGCTAAATGTAGGTTCTGAGTTCCGGAAAAAACCCGTCTGTTCTATTCGCCCTTCAAGGTCAACGGCTTGCGCTTCATCAGGATCACCAAAGGCCAAGTCCTTATCGTCTGGTCTGATGGCTGCCTTGAGTCCAAGTGGGTGCATAAACTCAGTGAGACTTTTTGTACAGAGTCAAATGTTTCGCACGCCATAAAGCGTTCATTCTTTATTTGCAGATGCATTCACACTTTTGAAGTGGAGCGCTCTGCAAGTCGCAAGATATTCAGCAGGATTAATAGTCGCAACACCATTTTTACATCATTTGTTTATTCACCTGGTAAGCTGTTTTTGGGGTGATGGTTTAATGAGATTAGGAATCATTGTACACTGTCAACAAAACTTGAGGAACTGTTGAAAACGCAGAAATGAGCTGAAAGCCGAAAGGTCATTTTGACCTTTTCTGATCTGCTAAATGGTGCTGTTGAATCATTTTTACCTAGTAGTGTACTGGATATGCTAAATGATTCCTGATGTATGCTAAATGATTGGGCTACTATGTGGCCTGTCTGGAATCCTTGTACAAACTACAGTAATATAAAATGTGTAATTCCTTTCACATTTACCTTCTGCAGTTTTGATTAGATGTTTTTATTCACTATTCATGGTCATGAATATACATGTTTCCTTTTGAGTGCTTGATAGATTTATTCATCCTTTTTCAGGGGCGAATATTATCGTAAAGTGAATCTCACATGAGTAAAATGCAAGCCCCAGGCTAGCAAATTTCACTTTCTTTAGTATTTCCTCTCCTCTGCACTCCATTGGATCAAAGACATACTTCCATGCACACACACATATACTGTATGCATGCACACATACGCACGCATGTACGTACAGCCCTAAAATGTTCATACAGTAGATCCTGTCTAATATTCGATTGAATGTCCAAGAGCAGATTTGACCTCAGTCAAATGCATTTTGCAGCTGTCTGCAGTACAAGATTCTGGCTTAATTCTAACTTTTCTGGTCAAAGTCGAAATGGTTTGGAATGGATAAAGCAAGCTGAAATAAAGCTTGTGGAATGGCTTTCCTGTAGCCCACGGGGGGGGGGGGGGGTCAAAATCATTGAACCAATTATAAGGAGATGTGTGTGCGTGTGTACTGTACAGTATTTACAGTTATTGTACAATGGCGTACCGTACTTCGCCGCATCGTAAAGCCTCCGTTTGAATATTTGCCATGTTATTGATGCTGACTCGCATGCTGTTTTTGTTCAGTGGAGCGGCAGGTGAGCGGCTGGTATAGAGTTCGAGCTGTGGACTACTGGGGCAGGCCTGGCGTGTACTCGCTGCCAGAGAAGTATTCAGAGGAGCTTTAGACATGGCAGGACATCCATCTCAGACTGTATTTAATTTGATTTTTGTTTGGTGCACCCACACAGATATTTATGAACTTTGCAGTAAGTATGCGACAGTTGTCTTTTGTGGGTAGCTGTCATAGCAAGATATGGTATATATATTTTTGAATAAAGTCATTTTTTAAAAACACAATGCAGCTTGCAGTTTTTGTTGTTTTTTTATATATAAAATGCTCAAGAATGATGAAACCGCAGATTGCATCCATGTGGAGACATTGACAATAGTGTTAAGAGGGGGCGTTGTGTCACCTTGTTCAAACAATGAATTTTCTTCACCTTTTTCTTCATCTTAGCAATTGCATTACATTTCAACGGGCTGTTTTGTCTTGACAGCGGGCATGATGGCAATTTTAGGCAAAAGAGGATTATTCTCGCATCTTTGGTTAGCTTCGACGGAGCGCCGACTTTATTCCCTCGGCGACGACTAATGAAGTTCTCTTCAGCTGCTGGTTGAACATACTTAGCAAGCTCCTAATGACAAGGAAAACGAGAAATGACGCTCAGCCCAAACATCCTCCTCGGTTACGTCACGCAAGACTGAACACGTACCTGACTGCAGCACGGGCTGGAACTGACCCGCCATGCAGATTTCCTCCTGTTTTTGGCGCACGATTCTCTGGATGGGAGGGGGCAGGCCGCGAGGGTTGCGAGAGAAGACCAGGGCGTAGCCGTCCTCGCAGCTTCCGTCGTCCTTCAGGCTGCGGCAAGCATAGGTGATGGCGTAGTTGTCGTAGTCGGTGTCGATGACCCAGTAGTTGTCACCTGGAGGAGCGCCGGGCACACGTTCGGACCCGGGCGGTCAGCGTACGTGTGTATGACAATTATTGCTCATACCTCCGCTGGACAGATAGCTGGCCAGTCCCTGGTAGTTCATGAACATCTTTCCTGGGCTTTCAGGGTTGGGCACGGAGTACTGAGCGGCCATGTCCGCACACACCACCCAGAACCTGAACGTGGAATGGGGAGTCGGGAAAAGTTCACGTCAGCCGGCAAGAGGTTTAGTGCTATAACGCAGTGGTTCTCAAAGTGGGTCCGCAGGCCGACTGCAGGGGGTCAGTAAAATAATTCGGGTGTTTTGGAACTGATTTAGTTCATCTTTAAACAGTTACAGACGTGTTCCTTGTTTGGCTTAGTCTTTGATTTTTGGCGCCGCCTCTGTCCGCTCTTGATAATGCATATTGTTGTGGGGAAATTAGTTGGTTTGTTGATTCAACTTGTGACTGTAGATAAATATGCCAGCCAATTTTAGTTTATATCTTCAGCATGTTATATATGTGTTTAGCTCATTATCATTTTCGTTTGTGCTAGGTATTTCCTTTTGGTGAATGTTAGCATATGCAAATGTTTTGCACTGATAATCATACTCATTTGCCTCTAATTAACGTTTTGTAATGAAAGGAATATCATTTGTATTTCAATTATATGATTGAGTTAATCTACACTTTTTTTTTTGTTTTGTTTTTGTTTCCGCAAACATTTGCAGTAGGGGTCCTTGGAAAATGTTCTTTCCGAAATGGGTCCCTGACGCCAAAAAGTTTGACAACCCCTGCTTTAACAGAAACACGCGCAGGAAATATTAAACGCTACTCACCCGAAGAGAGTGACTCTACCCCTGGAGGAGGCCACCATAGCGCCGTCATCTCCAACTGTGTACTCAGCAGAGATATTGTCCTGAAGGAATAAACCCTCGGGATCCTTCTTCTGCAAGGCGTACCACTTCCCAGCATACTGACGACAAAAAAAAAAAAAAAAAAAAGGACGTGTTTAGAATCATTCATGACACCCAAACAAATACTTGTTTTCTACTATTTAATAGCTTTTTTTAGGTAGACAATTCAACCTCTGTGGGTGACCTCACAATGTATCCAGTTTGTGAACATAGCTTAAAATACCATGACATAGCGCCTTTAAGTGTAAACCCTTTGCATCTTATTTTCATATTTACTGAAAGTAATTTTTCAGCCTTTTTTAACATGGGGTATTGAATCAGTTCTTTTACCAGAGTCAAGGGTTTGGAAACACTCTCTAAGGCTAGGTTCACACTGCAGGGCTTATTGTGCAATTCAGATTTTTTGTTTTGTTTTTTTTTGGTTGCTGAATCCGTTTTTTTTTTTTTTTTTGTGAGGTCATTCCATACACCTGTGTGTGAACGCCAAACGTCTCAAACCTGTCCCGCTTGCGCAGAGGACACCGTGACGTCACAAACAGCGAGCGTGCTTAACTACAGTGTTTACGGAAGAACCACAATGGATGCCTATCAAACGGTTTATCGAGTTTGTCCTTTCCTCGTGAAACGATGCGGACTTACTCTTGCGGGGTCAAAGTCCTGCTTGACGGTGAAGCTGTCCACCACGCAGCTGGCCAGGCTTTGCTCCACGCTGGCCAGCAGCAGCACCACCAGGGCAAACATCTGCAAATCCATTCTAGGCAAAGACAAGAAAACCACGTCAGTTTGCTTCAAAACGAAGACCGTCCTGGCTCATCTCCACAGGGCCGCATCGCCTTACCTTGTAGGGGTAGTGACAAGCAGCAAGGTCCTCACTTCGGAGATGTGAGTGACAATTGGGCATTGCAGCTTTTTATACCTGAAGCGCACCTGGCTCACGGTTTATTTCCATGTCTGGAACCTAAATGCGGAGTGCAAATCTAGCAGTAATCCATTTAACCAAATCCCACGCTGTAAGCTGGTGAGCGCTCGCATTCAGCACTCTATAGGCTTTATGTAATTGTTTGCAGAGCCACATAATAGCATACATAACATGGTGATTGGCGGGCTGGGTGGGGTGAGGAACCTATTTGGTCCTCGGGCACATGGCCGCACTCAAAGTTTGGACACGTGATTTCTTTTCTGAATGGGGGTTGCATTAAAACAGCGATGTTGTTGCAACTTTGCCGCAAATCTCTAAAGCAGGGGGTGTCCAATTGATTTTCCATGTGGGGCACATCTACGGCTGTCCAAATTCATCAGTTAATTAACCGCTGTTTATCACATTCATTGAAACCTATTTTAATGATTGCGTAATCACTTCTTGGAGCCTTTGTTTAGTTTAAAATAGTGCAAATCGCCGGATGCCAGACACTCGGCGGTAATTATTCTTCTCTCCATAGTACTCCATGTATAGAAACTGATGATCTTTGTTGAATCAAAATTCTGCAAGACATTTGCAAACGTATGCTTTGAAAACTGGTATTCGGAACAGGTAAGTGAAGTATTTCAAAGGGATGCTGAGTACAACGTCAATGACCCCTGCCTCATTTATTGTTGTTGCTGTTTTCACGTCATAAAATAATACCAAGGAGAGAGCAGTACTTGGTTAGCAAGTAACAGTAATTGTGGAAAAAAAAGTGTTGTGATACATTGTAAAGCAGGGATAGGCTTTTGGGAGCATTTTGGGGTCTGAGTCATCATTTTGCAGAAAACACATGTGTTCACAAAAAATCTTGCTTTCTCCTTTTATCCAAAATAGCTTTGTCATGAAAATGACCTATTTGTAAACAGTGATTACATCAAAAAGGTAGAGTCTTACTTTCATTTCTATAAGTTAATTTTATACTTACTTCTACTCAATGCCAACTGTAATTGAAAGTTCAAACATGTGTTGTAAATTGTATTGCAAAAACCCTGTTCACCTGTAAATTCTCTTGGACGAATCCTGAAATTTCAAAACTGAATTTCCTTAATACAACATAAAAATGATGAAACCTCCACAGTATTTGTGAGAAACTATTTCTGACTGCAGTGTGTGAGCGCTAAGTTTAGCAGGACAGCTATAATTGGCAACCTGCACTGAGGCGTTATGTAAGTGATTGTTGGCTTGGGCTGATCCATTTGAAGGTGCACACCTTCTTAAGTGGATGTGACCTCAGGTTGACTGGACCAGGGTCACGTCAGGTCACAATGAAGACCAATAGTGACATCACAACTTTTGATATGAGCAGCTTTTTTTTGCATTTGGGAGTTGGGCAAAATATTCAACTTCACTCATTTGAAACAGCGTTGCAGTAAAGCAAGTACATAGGTGAGTAAAATGAGACAAGATTTTAATATTTGTTTTGTACTGCGCCATGACAACTCAGATGAAATGTTTACTGTTTTGTTTTTGTTTTTTAAACTGGAAGGCCAGATATATTTCTAAAGCAGAATTTGGATTTCTTGCAAACTGTTTTCATTTCAATTAAAAGCAATAAATGGAGAAAACATGTCATGAATATCCCGAATAAATACGGTGGTGACCTAAGCGGACAGCCTGTGAAATGTTTTTAATTTGGAATGGAACAGTATTTCTGGATAAATTATACATTGAAATGATCTTTTATTTCATAACATCACACAAAGCATTTCGTCTATTCAAATGCAATACTGTAAACGTTACAAAGTTACAACCAGTCGGCGGCATTAAACGTATTTTTTTGCAAACCATCAATTAACTACACGAGGAAGAAGACACCGATCATTGTGGTGCAAAGCAAGCTTGAATCGGTGTTTAGAATGTGGAAATAGGTAATTACAGTTTTTGAAACGAGTGGGAAAGATGAGATGTTCTTATGCTCTCCAGTCGAGTTCTTTTGACACATTTACCATCAGCAAATTATCTCACATTCCAGTACAGTAGGAGGCGGTAATGCGCTCTATGTCAAATGCCACGCGCTACTACGCAGTTGAACTCTATGTAAACTTTAGGCTAAATCGATTCTTCCAGAGGGGGAAAAGGTTATTTCATTGTTGACGGGTTTAGTCAATATTACAGTGGGCGAGGAGACTTAGGACGAAAAAGGACTTAGGACGACGAAAAAGTTTTCGTCCATTTCGAATATTGAGCAGACCGAAGTTGCCGTATCTGGTCAAAGCGTTAGCCAACCTAGCTTGGTAGCCAAGTTCGACTTTATAGTTGTCAAGATGGAAGTTCCTTCGAGAGTTATCACGGATCACCAGAGATCGATATCCGGGTCATGGAGCAGCCCTGCTGGCGGTGGAGGTTCGGTCGGATGACATTAGTGGAAAATATGCAGAATCTTGATGGCTGCTGCGATAACGTAGGTAACCAAAAATCCTATTAAAAATTATAAACATGAGGATGCGTTTCGCAATTAAAAACTGGCGCGTACTCTTGACATTAATTGTCGCATAATGACGTCATATACCCGCGACGCCTCATCCAAGAGCTAGCGAAGTCATTATATTAGCCCCGCCCCAATAAACTTTCAGTTAATTTTAAAAAAAAAAACGTTTCTGTTAGTTTCAGTTTGCACCTTCATTACACTTCTGACTGCACGACAATCAGCAAGCGAGTTCAGAAAAATAAGCATTCACCAACATCAAATCAGTCAAATTTGTATCGTTATCATTTTTTAACTGCAATTTTTTTCTTGTGCATTGTTACATTGTTTGTACAGAATCACAAGTGATGGGTAAAATATAAGGGTCATTTACACGTAAAAAAGTGTTTACCGCATTACGGTTCTTCAGTACAGCCTACTCTAATTAATTTTCCTTATCATGATATCAAATAAAGTCAGGTTCAGCAACAGTTGTTTATTTTCCTGAACTATAAATTACAGTAAATGCCACATTGTACGAATGTTTGTAGGTCAAACTTGAAAATAATAAAGAGATTAAAGTGTATGAAGAACCTGATGTGAAAAGTAAATTTGGAGAGACATGAAATCATTTCTGATTCAAATCCACTTTTGTTCCGTTTTCATCAAACTTGTGCCATCAATTAGCTGTGGGCTGTGTGGATTTCCCAAAGTACACAATATTTTATTTATTTATTGGTCAAACTTAAAAACAACAAAAAAATATATTGAAGTATCTCAAAAACCTGATGTCAAAAGTACTTTGACTTGAAACCATTTCCAATTCAAATCTGCTGTTGATCAGTTTTTTCATTTAGGATGTTTTCATTAAAGTATTTTATTGAACATTTTTTAACTGATTTAATTCCAAACACATATTTTTACTTTTTTTTTTTTTTTTTTTTTTTTTAGGAGTTCAGACATTCAATCCATGTCTTTAATTGTCTTAAGTAATAGATTACTTCAGTACGAAGTTACCTAAATTATCCAATTATTAATTGTTGCAGTTTTTCTTAGTTACTGAAAGTAATTTTTTATTTTAAATAGCTCATCGATTACTTTAGCACATGATTGTGTTTTTTTTTTGTTTACATTATTTACTCTACATAGGTGTCATTTTTTAAATAACAAAAAACAGGCATTAGAATGAATTGTAAAACGACTTTTTATTGATTTCAAGATGTCATCATCGATGGAAGATCTGAGCGACGTCGACGTGGAGAGCACGACGGCGACTACAAAAGAGGAGAAGGAGCAGAAGAAGCAGGAGAAAAAGGAGCAGAAGAAGCAGGAGAGGAAAGAGAAGAAGGCATGAGCTAAGTGAAGAAGAAAGAAAGGAAGGAGGAGAAGATGCAGGAGAAGAGAAAGAAGGCGTGAGCAAAAGTGGAGAAAAAACACTGGAAGCCCACGTGGAGGCTGTTCTGAAAGGACAATTTGAAAATCAACAATGTCATTATTGGATTACAGGCGACCAACCAGTCACCCTGCCACCAAGTCCATGAGACATTTCTTCCTCCTTTTTATTTCCCTCCCTTGCCTTAAATAATTGTTCAATATTGTGAATGACATTTTTACTGACTGAATGTATAATTATATGTAAAAACATTATGTCAGTTCTCCTTTCCCACCTTTTACCATGTACTGTTTGTTTTCATTTATTGTAAATGCGATTGTAATGCGATGCATGGCATTGTTTTAGCTCTCTTGCATAACTCAACCAACATTTTTGTTGGTTATTTATCATACCTGTATAGTGCCTTGATAAGTTCACACATTTTTTATGAAATATAGAAAAGTTGAATTCACTAAGCCTCAGATATACTGTAACATAATCAGTCTGAATTTTTAAAGGGATGCTTTTTAGCCAGTCAACCGTAAAACATTATTTTTGTTCATAATTGCATAACTAAAATTCTAATATGTACCTTGAAAAGCACAATTTGCCACTTGCCAAAGACTGAAAATGACATCACATGTCCGCTCGGCTTTTTTTCTATATGTTTTTAAATGCATAGTTCACCTTATTCCTACGTTTACATTTAAAAATAAATGAACAACAAAGTAAGAAGAATATACAGTACAACATTAAAGGCAAGAACTAAGGATACAAGCTGTTCCTACTATGCGCATATTGGCCTCTTGGTAGCAGTATAGCACCTGTACATTTTTTACCTACAATTTAACTTGAACACATGCAGCAAAATCAATTGTTGGTGTACAGTATTTCAAAATCTTTATACATTTTTTCAAAGTGATATTTGTTTCTCAAATCTACGTTTATGTCTGTAAATGATTAATGTAGTTTCCAAAATTAAATAAATATGTGGTGTGGTGTGGCGAGGCGAAGAAACCACACGTTGCTGTGATAGTGGAGATCTTTACTCTTCGCATGCCATCACAAAACTCATCCAACAAAGTCCAAAACAGCAAAGACAAAGCCAACATGTTCAAAGCACCAAAGGATCATAGCAACATGCCTATTGGGTGAGAGACATGGTCCTAGTGTCCGCCACAGTGGACTATTAAAATAACTGCAAGTCAAAACAGTGTTGAAAAGGTTACGACTCTAACATATAGAAACTGCGTTTGTCATATGAATATATACTGTAGTTCAGCCAAGATAAACTCATAAAGTACACTCGACAAAACTTGTTTTGTTTTGTTTTTCTTCATTGAACAACGTGCGCGTTAAACAATAAATTATTTCAATTCAGAACAAAGGGGGGAAAGCAACAAAAGAGGGGGTCTTAAAAGTTACATTTCATACATATAATTGAAATTCAGTACATGCAGCCAAACTGGGCTGTTAGTATATTTTAGGCTTTGTAAAAAAAAAAAAAAAAGGAAAAAAGGTTATTGTTTCTCAAACATACTTTTAGGTATGTAAAACGTTCATGTTGTTGGCAGATTTAATTAAATTAGTACACTATTAATAATAAAAAGGAAGTCAAAAATTGTGTTTAGTAAATTAACAACTCTAACTATTATTAATGTATGTCAAACTCTCATATACTAAGCAGATTAAATTAGCACATGACTTTTGCATCATCATTTTTAGTCTTTACCAAAAGAAAAAGATACGCTCATGAAAAAATACTAAATTTGCTTACAACAAATAAATCTTGCTAGCTCCGTCCATAGTTTCAAAGTGAATTCGCAATCCATAAAATGACTCAATACAGTTTCAGATCTTGCTGAGCAAAATAAACAACTGATAATAATTTAATTTTATTTTTTTCTAATAAAACGTTTTTGTTTTGGTACAACCATTGCTAAATCACATGACAACATCTTGTCCATGTTTTGATGACATCAAACGCATACAGCCAATGAACGTCTTGGCCGCGCCCGTTTAAAGAGCATGGCTTTGATGCTTTGATCAACTGAATTTGTGTGGCGTATATATAGGCTGGGACATTTTCGCAGTCATCAGACTCAGACCCACTTCAGACTTTGCACCTATGCAAGCGAGCACAGATAAGCCAGCACACATCAATATGGTGAGTCAAAGATTTTCTCCGGTTTTTGCATGAAATCTGCAAAATTCCATCTCGTTGCTTTTTTGCAATGTCTTACATGATGTATTTTGAAGTCTTAAGTCGTATAATTAGGACCTTTCTATGTGCGTTGGAAGTGTTTTACTTGCATAGTATATTTCTTCACATCATTTTTTTAAAATTTTATTTTACTTGTCACTTTGAAGAAGACTTAACAGTAATTTTTTTTTCATTCGAGGAAAAAAACGCCTTTCATCCGTGTTGAGAAATAAATTGTTATGCCTCAAAAACTAACTGAAAGTGAATTATTTTTGTCGTGGCAGTTCTCTCATTTAGAAACATTGCAATCGGAAAATCTATGCGTCGAAAGGCTGCGAGTGCGCAAGTTCCCGGAAATGCGAAAGTACCCTGAGTGCGCCATAATATTTTTCGCAGCTCGCAAATGATCGTTTTATTGGCATCCCAGTTAGGTCTTAATGTAAAAAATAAACACACAAGAAAAACATTAATTGCAAGTCTTTCTTATCCCCAAATGCAATAGTACATGCTTCAGTTAAAAAAAAAATCGCTAGTGCTAATGCTAATAATGTAAAATCATTGTCACACTAACCAGAAGATAGCATCCAGTCAGATGTGATGTCTTCAAATAACGGACACTCACACACCAATGCTGCAGTAGCACATGCGTATATGTGCTATAATAGTACTTAAAGGCTCAAATATCCCTCAATCGCAAAAAAAAGTTACAGTATATGTATTTTAGTTTAAGCGCAACTTTCTTCTTCTACTCTTGAAGGCCCATTGAAAGCGTGTACTCCATGCGCGGCACTATACTGCCGGCAAGAGGTCATTGTGCGCACAACAGGGCCAACCTACGTTTATATATCTATTTTATTGTTATTTTAGTATACAATTTTCTAAATTTACTTTCCCGTTTATTTCAAATTTGAATTTCAAATTTTATTGATTCAAGGATTTATTTTTAGACTTAATAATCATTGTTGTATTTGTCCCCACCCCACCCCACCAAAAAAACATTGTCCATAGTCATACACCCCCCTGATGTCTACTTTGTGTTTTTCTCAGTTTTGGACAGATCTTGAAGCCTTAAAGGCATCTTTCGATGATAAAAGTGAGTGGAACGCACGTGAGCTCCACCTGGCCGAGCTTCTTTTGTCCACGACCTCGCATCTTGAGAGACAACGACAAAAGTGGGAGAAAAGAACCACGGAGCTTGAGGAGCATTTTGGAACCTGGATGGAGATCCTGGGGTTCCAGGAGGTACTCCCTGATCCTGCCGACTACGCCAGGAGCTTCTTGGAACAAAACGGCAACATAAAGGTTTGTGTCTCACTTTTTTTTCCTACTATTGGCTAAATTATGCATGCAATCCGATCCTTTTTTGTTTGATTTACTTTCACAAGTTAGAGAGTGTGAAATTGTGACTATTGATGAATTGATGATTAATTGTCTGTCATTTTTAACAGAAGCCGCTTAAATACAACATGAGCGGTGAAGCTAGAAGAAAGACCAAGAAAAACAAATGGTCCGTATGGAAAGGAAAAGAGGAGAAAGAAGGCAGGAATAAAGTAAAGAACGAGAAGAAGGAGCCTTTGGTCAAAGAGGAGAAAGAAAACGAGCAGCTCAAGAAGGAACACAAAGAAAGGAAGGAGAACATGAAGAATGAGGAGCCGGAGGAGGAAAAAGAGTGCGGGGGGGAAGAAAACATCAAACAAACTGAGTATGGCCAGAATGATGAACAAAACGAAGAACCGAAAGCGGAAAAGAAACACCAGTGGAAAATGGTGACTATCCTTTAGTTGGTCACGGTCTCTACCGGTCATGACTGATCCCTGTCAGTTTCCATGACTTGATGATAATCCATTTGGACTGTTTTTTTTATTCTTTTTATCTCGCTACACATTTAAGCTTGTTCATTGATTTTAAATAATAGAAATTTGTACACTAAATAAGATTTTTTTACACTGTAAATATTGAACCAAAACTTAACATTAATAGTTGACATGATTAAAAATCCCATGTACATATCAACCCATTTTCATTGAATGTTGTTCTGTAATGTAAATCTAAAAAAATATTTGAACTACAGTACATTGTTCAGTGCATTCCATTTTACTGTTCTTAGCTACTACGTCCAAATTTGACTTTAGTTTAAGATTTACTATAATTACTGAGCTTGAAATTGAAACATATCTATACCATGTGTGTATGTCTATATACAGTGTTTATTATATATATATATATATATATATATATATATATATATATATATGTCAATTTAAATAACTGCACATTTAAAGATTTATTCAGCTCCATATTTAAACAATGAATGACACATTGGTTTATTAATTTTAATATTTAATTACACTATAAAACAAACATCTAATGAGAATTTCTTCAAATTATAATGGTATTTTATTTCATTTTGGCACTTTTGGAGCTCCAAATGCATTACGTCTTAAAATAGAGAAAAAAAATCCGTAATTTCAATACAGCGACAGCCCATAACAAGCCCTGTAAATGACTGTCAACCAGACTGGGGTACAGGTTTAAACCCAAGTTGGATAGGCTCCAGTTCCCTTGAGAATGCAGTCAAACTGTAACTGTATGGACACTTACTTGGACAGCATGCCATCATATTTTTTTCTGCAAATCTTAGCATTGAACATATTGTAAATATTTATTGGGCAGCTCTAATTCAATCCGTGTTCCTTAGCAACCATCCACACAATGGTTCTGGTCTCGATAATAAAAATCCACCTTTTCATTAGTCATACCACCGTGTATTTATTCAAGCTATTTTACAGCTATTGTTACATTGCACATTTTTTGTTCAATAATGTAACAGTGTATGTGAGAAAACAAGTGGGGGTGGGGTTTAAACGTGCAGCCTTTTTAAACATCTGGATGGAGTTTAAGAGCCAATTGGTAACTTTACAAACAGAGCACTAGCAAGGGAATACAGAGAAATAAATTATTCGTACACAACAGTGTCAATATCTACAACACGGGAGTGTTTGAGTGGTTGAGCACCGACGTTGCCCGTCCCAGAATGCAGAGGAAGATGTTCGGAACTGTACATGGAAGTAAACGTTCACTTCAGAATGGTGTCTTCATTTGCTGCAAGGACAGCGTAAAATATCATATTGTCAGTATGTTTACAAGCAAAACGTGTAACAGTAACAAAAACAGCAGTCTTGTATTATTGAACACGTTTTTGGTTTGCCAGCTCGGCATGCCAAAAAACATGTCTAACACATTTCAAGATTCAAGAGTTTTATCGTCGTCGTAATAGCACACAATCAAATTCTTACTCTGTTGCCTACCTTCAGCTAGCTGCTTGGCAATGCGCTCCTGCTCTTCACGGGCCTTCTTCTCTTCCTCCTCAATCCTCCGTTCCTCAGCTGCAATAGGCTTCAAGTGATCTGTACGGAGAGATGTGCAAACAATCCAGGTGGGGAATATGAACATTTATACGCAGAGTTTGTGGCAAACAATATTCAGGGGACAGTTTACCATATCTCCTCTTGCCATAAATGATGCCAGCAATCAAAGCTGAATACCTGGCAGTCTGCAAGACAACAGATTACAGCCACTAGCAAGTCACGAGTGCTTTTTGACCTTTTGCCAGATATTTCAACAAGAACATTAAAAATCTAGAGGTTCTATTATGCTCGATATAATTCAGAAAGTATCTTCTACTCAGCATCACCCCAAAAGTATTAGCTGAATTGGACGTATTTAACCCTGTGTTAATCACGTGGTGTATTTGGACACCCTTATTTTGAATGCTCGTAATTTTTATATTACAATGTTTGTTTCTCTCTCCCGTACTTCCTAGCCCCATTTAACCAGTTGTATAGTTAACTGATATATTTTTGGGGTACTGGGGTGTGCAAGCTTCCCACTTGACCAACCACGTTTGAAAACCTGACGTGACCAACGCAGGATTAAAGATGCACACACAAGTCAGGAAAGGATCATTAAACCATTAACTACTATGCGTAATCAAATCACTGATACACACGACATTAACTTCAAAACTGCATTTCGTGTTTAATTACGTTTTGTCACTTATCTATCTCTGATCTTTTATCGTGCATTTTATTAGTTTGCACAGCGCTACATAACTACTGTACACAAATGTGGCTGTCATAGCGTGAGTGCAATTGCAGCAACTACCATTAGCTAGCCGACCTATTGACTGCTCCGTGCAGCTGGTCAAAAGCGAGACAAGAATTGAATTGACAACAAAGCCTTTAAATTGACTTGAAATTGTCAAGTTGGGGTAAACGCACCTTAATCAATGGAGAGACAGCAACCGGTGGAGCCATCGTTTTACGGCAGTAGCAAGCAACAGAAAGGTGACTTTATTACCGCAAAGGATTGTGGGGGGAAGAGGAGTGACTTCCTCGTTGATCGTGATGGGCAGCAAACATGTCTTTGTTAAAGTGCTGCCACCCTTTGGAACTTAATCAAAATATACAGTATTTACGTTTATGGTTTTAAACTTGTTCCCAAGCCTTGATTGGACGTTTTGTCCGTTTTTTCGCTAAGGTTGTTATTCATTTTACTCACATCAAATTAAATTGAAATTCAGCGGAAAAAATATACACCGATTTTCAAATGCAATTTTAATGTAAAAAATATACTATTGTAGCATTTGGTATCCATTAAAACGGGGGTTCTTAAACTTTTTGGATTCAGGGACCCATTTTACCAAGCACATTTTCTTAGGGCCCTCATTGCAAATGTTTGCGGATTTTTTTTTTCAAGCCAAACAAAAATGTCCTTTTTATTCAGCAACACATTGAATTTGACAAAGCCAAACAAAAGTGCCCTTTTTATTCAGCAACACATTGAATTTGACAACAAGTAAGATTAGTTATTTTTCCGCTATACAGAATTTGAGAAAATAAAAATTGCAAATCGGATCAATTTCCCCCAAAGAGGCTGGTACCAATTATTTAGTCAAAAACAGCTTTATAAAATAAAATGCCTCTTTAGCTTTGCTGGCTTCATTGCCTCGTTAGCAAGCAATGGTAGACACCAAACGTATTTTGACAAATTTAAAAAATATTACATTTTGAAAAATATATGAAACTGGTTGAATTGATTGCTTTATTGAACCCTTGTGAATACTTTCACAGTTTAATAAAAAAATGAAATATACACAAATAAATATATTTTTTCCTAATTATAACCCAATATTCTGTCCTTCCTACATGTTACAATGACAATAACTCGGTAGGCAGACAGAGGAAAGCAAATGAGTTTCTCAGCTATCACTCATTTATACGTATTGTAAAATTGGTAGGAAAAGAAAATATGCCAAACATATCGCAAGTGTACTAAATGTACACAAATGGCGCAGATTAAATCTGTCACATACCTGAGTTACAAATGATATTCCTTTCATTAGAAAACATTAATTAGATGCAAACGAGTATGATTATCAAAGCAAAATATTTGCATAGCCTACCGTTCTTCCCCACCACAAAATGCAATGTCAACAACGGGCAGAGAGGTCGCCACGAAACAGACTAAGCCAAATAAGGTACAAATCTGTAACTGTCAAAAGACAAACTAAATCAGTTCCAAACCACCCAAAGGATTTCACGGACCCCGTGCAGTCACCGACTCCTGGGACCCCGCTTGGAGAACCACTGCATTAAAATACATAGGTTTTTGATTTAAAAAAAACAATTAAAAAAAAAACCCAGAACACCAGTTAATACTAAGTGTGGTTCTGGAAACTGCAAACGGAAGCATGGCAACCTTAAGATTCAATCATACATGTTGTGTAGTCCTTGACGTAACAATATTTTAATCAAGAGAAACAGAAGATACCATTTTTTGTTAATAAATCAGTTGAAATAAATAATACGAATTTCATTTGAGACCTGATTGATACACTTTTCTTTCACCAGTAATGACACATTAGGCTGTCATTAAAAAGGAAGACACGCCAAATGGGCGATTTATTTAAAACCATTTCTGCTTATGAGATGTGAGATGTTTTAGCTTCATCCAATTTTGGTCAATTATACTGCAGAGAGGGTTTTATGAAGCCGCTATCTCCATCAGGCCATTAGCCAGGTTTGTTAAGGCAGCAAAGTGGAGAATCTCTTGAGAGCAACAAAAATGATCACGTACACTCCACAAAAAAAAATACAATTTCTTTAGTCTGCATGACAGCGGTCATTTCCAAAGCAGTCGTTTAGCTTCTGCACGGTCCTCTTGACGAATCTCACTTTCCCTCGATTCTTCACGGAGGCTGTGTACTGATTGGATTTCAGTTTGGAGTAGTAGTCTGAGAACTTGTTGAAGAGGATGGATATGGGCAAACCGTTCAGGATGATTCCGAAAGCGATGCAGATGAAAGCAAAGAGACGACCCAGGATGGTTTCTGGGTAAACGTCGCCGTAGCCCACAGTGGAGATGCTGACCTGTGGAGGTTTCAGGGCAGAGCAATCACAATCATTATGAGGAGCAGAAAACATTTTGTTAATTTTGCTTTTTTTTTTTTTTTTTTTTTTTTTACTTAAGAACAGTATTGTCAAAAACATTTACAAGTTTATTTTTTAATGCAAAAAGGCAATGCATTCACATTTTGGGAAACATTAAATTTAGTCAAGTGATAGTTAATACACATGTTTAATGCGATTGGATGGCGACCAGTCAAAAGTGTATCCCCCCTCTCCTTCCATGTCAAGCTTCAGCATGACCATCATGAAAACAAGTGGTGTTGAAAATGGATGGATGGGATTTATAAATATGTAAAACACAAATTACAGGCAGAGGTGAGGAAGAGTTGACAAAGGAATGTATTATATTATATTACATATTTGTCTTCTGTAAATGTGAAATATCAACCAGTGGTTTCCAGAACCGATAATAGTTGCTCTTTGAAAAATTAATGTAATCTGATAAGTTAGGGAATCTTTACATTTTACTAGTCTTGGTAGAAAGAGTAGGTTCAGTAAACTGGACCTGAATGGAATTTGTTTGAGCTCATCAGTGCAGCCCAAAGTGCTATAAGTGGCAGGACTGTAATGATGACTCTCGGGGCCCATGACAGACAGTTTCCTAATAAAAAAAAAAAAATAATCCACAGATCTGTTAGGATAGAGCTTACGAATCTAAATGAGAAGATGGCTATAGAAGATGGATAGATGCCTGGTCGGATGGATGGATGCATGGACAGAAGGCATTGAAGTGATGACTGAGCTACAGGTTAAAAGCACGCTGCACAATGCAATTCAAAACTTACTGTAGAAAAGGATGGTCCCAGTCCAAACACAGTTAAGTGAGAAAGTAAAATTTACAGTCAGAAGAAAGTGAAATAATCAGAGTGCATCCAAGTGTAAATTTTATTCTGTTTAGACTGAGACAAAACGTCACGTTTTCAATGCAAAAATTAATTTTACACGATTATCAATTTACTCTAGGAATTTCCAATTTACTGTAGAGTCGTGCCAGTGAACAATGACTCGCACATCGATATAGAATGTGGCTGTCAATCACAGATGGGGAAAATCTGATCCAGAAAGTAACACCTGTAAGTAAGTAGCACGTGTAGCTAAAGCCAAACTGTTTACTTTTGGGATTGGATTTTCCCCGTCTCTGCTGTCAATTCGGTCAAGAAGGTCTGACCTAGATTTGCTCATATGCGTTTCGGGTACCTTTGTTCAAATAAGTCACCAGATTTAGTGGCCCAATGTCCATTGTGTTTGTACTAGCTGAGTTGAAAACAAAATACCATTCAAACGGCATTTATTAAAAAATAAACCATTTTATTGCGTCCTACAGGTGTGTTTTAGGTCTTGTCTGCACGTAGCCAGGGTTCTTGCAAACTGGCAGTAAATGTCACGTTTTGCCCTATTTGCTATAGGCGGGCTTTTTTTTTCATCAGAACTGAATCTTTCAAAACCTCCGGCCAAAGAAGAGATTTGCCCAAGCCTCCGGATGGTTGCGCGCAAGCAATTTAAACGTAGATTTGCGTCATCGCGCTACTCTTTTTACCGTCAAAGACGCAGATACTGGTGACATCAGAGGCGTAGTTCTTTCTGATTGGGCACGTCAGAGGCGGTTTCTGATTGAACACAATTCGGCGACACTACTGCCGCTTAACGTCTTGCCTTGCTCGTGAGCAGTGTTGGGAGTAATGCATTACAAAAGTATTGTCATGAGTGTAATGCATTACAATGCAGTTTTAGCCTGAAAGTGGTGTTATTTTTTCCCTCCAAATTTGCCTAAAACACTACAAGGTCAAAGAAGAAATGTCCGCGGGAAAATGTGGACTTGCTCCTGTTAGTATCTACTACAGCAGAGAGGAATGTGGCAGCAGTAGGCGACGGGTTGAATACGGACAATACAAGATCGACATACGCTTCTTGGAGTTGAGTTGACAAGGTAAGCTATCGCAAATTTTCACTGCAAATGCTATTAATAAAATTCTATAGATAGTTCTTGTCGTTATCAAGATGAAGCACACTGACAGCGATATGGGCTAGCTGCTAAGGTTAGCCCCGTTGAAACCATCGATTTTGGAAACCAATGTCCCAAAACGAGCCGACTCAACTTGAATTTGAATATTAACATTGAAACTGCGACATGCACCAACTGTTTCTGCCTACAGCATAAACAGTGCATCACTTTACTGTGAAGCTAAGTAATAAAGGAATTAAAAGACAATAAGATTTTGTATCCTGTCTTTAAAGGTTCAATAAAGGTTGAATACAGATGAAATGATTTGTACTTGTCTTAGGCTGAAGCCAACCTTTCACTGGATGTGTAATGAGCGTAATGAACTACATTTTGAATGGCAAATCCATATTTCCAGGCATGGTGAAGAGAACAGTATTAAAGTAATGCGATAGTAGTGTTATGCATCAAATTTCAAATACAGTAATATTGTAATGTGATTAATTACTTTGACATGACAGTAATAAGTAATAGTCAATGCATTACAGTTTTGAAGTAACTTGTCCAACATTGCTTGTAAGTGAATGAAACCACACTGTGCTGGATTTAAAAAGATGCGATTTCTTTAAATAAACAAACAACAATGCCGGTTACATGTAGACAAGGCCATAGTCTACATTCAGAAGATGATAAAAAAAATCTCTCTACGCAGAGTTTTGCCCTTTCTCTACGCGGAGTTTTGCCCTTGAACAAAACTGGTGCTGAGTTTCATCATAGTTTTGGCATGTGGATTGTTTGCACGAAGACTGACATGGAGACCGGCTACTGACTGCGTGATCAGAGAATGAAAATCCGCCAAATGACAAAGAGTGGCCTTGAGAGAAGCGCTAGCCGCAAAGCATAGGCAGTAGTGCCGAATGAAGGGATTACATCCCACCGCGCTTTTGTAAAAAGGGGACCATTGTCCTGTTTTGGACACAAAGATTGCCCAGAAGCTTTCACTGTCAAGAGGACATACTTACCGATGCCCACCACCACGCATGAGGAATGCTGGTGAAGTTTGTTTGAGGCATGTCATGTTCCACGGTGTACACCATGGCAGAGAAGCTGAAGATCCCCATGGCGATGAAGAGGAACAGGCAGCCCACTTGTTGGTAGCACTGACGCAGAGTGAAGCCGAACGCCCGCAGCCCCGTGGAGTGTCGGGCCAGCTTCAAGATGCGAAAGATCCGCATCAGTCTCATGATCCGCAAGACTTGTCCCAGCTTTCCCACCTGCCCCACGGCCTGTATGTCAGCCTCGTGCTTCATGTAGTTTTCCTTGTTGTCGAAGAATTCAAGAACGGCCTGGAGGTACTGAGGGAGGATGGCGATCAGATCCACGGTGTTGAGCACGCTCCTGCTGAACGCTTTGAGGTCAGGGGTGGAAACCAGACGCAGCAGGTACTCCATGGTGAAGAAGGCGATGCACATTGACTCGACGTACTCCCAGTAAGTCTTTCCACTGAGCTGCCCCATATGAGCTCTGTACTGCATCTCCTCCACCGTGTTCAATGTCATGGCCACCAGTGAGATCAGGACGAATAGACTGGAGGTCACGGCCATCAGCTTAGCTTTGACGGAAGAAAATGGCTTCTCCATCAAATTCCAAACGGCTCTCCGCCTGTGGCCCATGAACATATCTTGAAAGAGCGCTTCGTTCTCCTCGATCTCCACCTCTGCTTCCAGCTCCCTCTGGATCTTCAGCTGCTCGTTCAGCTCGTCCTGTCTCTCCTCGAAGGAGATGCGGCAGCAGCGGTGGGTGTTCTTGATCCTCACACCCCAGTAGTTGATCTCCTCTAGGAAGTTGCGGGGGCACAGCTCGTCCTTGATCCACAGGACACCGCTCCTGTAGAAATTGAAGATGCTGTGAAAGATTTCGGGGTCTCTGTCGAAGAAGAACTCGTTGCTGGTCACGTTGTAGTCATCGCACAGGTCCAGTTTCATGTTGTGGTCGGTATAAGTGGCCAGTCTTCCAATTCTGGTCTTGGGGTATCTCGCTGCCATCTTGTAAGCGATTTGGAAGGGCTTCCCACCTACATTGATGTTGATCGTATAATTCTTGGATGGGGAAATCTGTTTGAAGCAGCTGTGCTGGACGTCGTCTTCTTCGTCTTCATACTCAGCGTAGATATCGTAGATGTCTTTGCTCAGCTCTTGCATGGAGTTCCATGTCCTCACGCAGCTCTCCTTTGCCGACGGATAGACAATCTCCGAAGACCTCCGATTCACGTCAGAACCTGTGATTTTATAGTTGGGGAAGAGGCTTTGTCTCCTGTTGAAGAAGCGGAGGACTTTGCCTGTGCTCCCCATGTCAGTGCGCTAAATGAAAAGAAGACAGAGACTGCCAGCATTACTTCTGTCTAATACCATTTTACCTAAGCATGGAAGACATGAGCAGGATGCCCCATGGCCCCATTAATGTTGCTGACAGGGAGGATCCATGTGCTTACAGGACATCTAAATACTATTATCCCCTGCTGATCTCTCCGGCTGAGATAATGTGGACAGGGTGGCATATCTCAACAAATAGCCCTTTTACCGAAACTAACATTTGCTAGGATAGGTCATTTAATGAGAACTATGTTATCAATGAATACAAGTACTAGTGTCATACCGTGCAAGAATCTTTGAATCCTGAATCTCAAATTGAAATATATTTTTTGAAAGACTGCATAATTAATGATTCATAGTCCGGCGTTAAGTTAGGAAACTAAATCTCTAGATTCTTAGCAGTTTAGCACGATGCCAATTTTCCGGCTCCCTTGAACTAAGAAAGACAGCAGATACATAAAAGAGGATCAAGGTATTAAGCCTTTAACTGGGGGTGGGTACTGGATTGTTAAGAGCTGAAATGAGTAAAGGTCATAGCCTTTATAAGTATGACAATGCATTGCTTTTGACTGATTTCATCATGCCAGGCAACACAATGGTTGAATATGGGTCATGGCTGCCTCACAGATGTTTGCTTGTTCTCCCGCGCTTGCGTGGGTTTTTGTCGGGGATGGCACTTTCCTCCCACATTCCGAAAACACGCATGTTAAGATCACTAAAGATTTAACTGCCTAATCTAGCGTGGGTGTGAATGGTTATTTGTTTATTCCCAAAGTCAGCTGGCATGGGCCATTGGCTCATTGGTGACCCTAATGAATGTAAATTGCTGGCTGGGCCTACCTGTATCATACCTGTCATTGTTCTTAATCATATTTCAGTCTTCAAAAACAGCTTTACTTCCAAACCAATCCAATTATTGGACATCCGATTGTTGCCCTAGAACGGACAATTTGTAAAACCATAATAAAAAGGAACTCTTTAGACAGTTGACGCATTTCTACAGATTTTCATTGAAAAGGCATACTAGGCAATCAGAGAAAAATGCTGCATTAGCATAAATGTAATATGCATCTTCTGAAATTTATTTGGGACACGTGACAGTAAATACGTTTTGACACTCAAAGTATTAAAGATATGACTTTGCGACAAACGTTCATCCTTCATCTCTACCTCTGTACTTGAAAGGAGTGTGCAGGTGAGTTCATTACATTACATCTACCTCTACAAGGTTAGTTTTAGCATTTCAGCTCTCATGTCTGCTGCAATCTTAAGTTTGAAACTAAATTTGAATGGATGCAGTTTATTAATACAACTGACACGTCACATATAATTTTATACCTGAGAATAGACCTGAGAATAAACGTTTTTATAATTTACTGTGTAATTTGTGTCTTTTCTTTTACAATTAACTATTTTTGTATTAACCAATACTGTCGTCTGTTATTCTTCCTGGATAATGGAGAAGTGGCCCACAATTTTGAGGGCCGGACCACACGAGTCAAGGTAGATAGCATGCCCATGAAGCATGTCTGTAATTCCTTCAAAATAAAAACTATATTATGCGAAACAAACAACAGAGCATTTATAGCTTATGTAAATACACATATTACGAAAGTGTGTCATGCTGTATGTCACTTGGTGCAAGAGAGTTGTTTGTGGTACTTTGCATAGGTAATGTACACTAGCCGTCAAACTACAAATACTAAAAATGGCTACTTTCCAAAGCATAGTATGTATCATTTTGTTCACGGCGGTAGTATTATCAATGTATGATATTGTAATACCATATTGTGTTGTTTATTTTCTTCAATTACCTTACAAAACAATTCGAATGAACACGAAAACGTTACGAGAACGTCCTCAAGTCTTATTTTGAAACTAATAAGGCGGAAGCCACTTTGGCACGCTCGATAAGCTAAGAAAGAGCGAATTTCTAAGGGAGACCAAGGTTGTTGGTGTGCGGTGAGGGTCTTGCAGATTGGCGGTAGGTGTAAATTCATGAATGCACTATTTACTTCATGGATCCATTCGCAAACTTGACTTCTGCTTTTTTTCCATAATGAGCCGTTCTTCGCGGAGGTTAAAAAAAAAGAAGATGCGGGCGTGCGTAAAGACCAGCCGGTAAAGTGCATCCCAGAACTGGCGATGTCCAAGCTAACGCGGCTAACAGTTGCGCGCTTCATTCGATCAGATGGGACAGCGCGATAATAATGTTTTTCTTGTCCCGTGGTCGCATTCGTTTGGCGGTCGTTGAGTGAACTTGCTTGCGTCTCTTCTGGGAGGCAGTGCAAGCGGCGTCAGATGTAGTTAGCGCAGGTGTGCTCCCAGTTGCACTGTTGTGTGGCCCCCGACACAAATAAATAAGCAAATGCACACTCCCGAGTTCCTTGCATGCAGGGTCACTCTTTCTCTGCAGTATGTCAGTCACTTATGAAGTTGTGGTGCTATGGAGCAGACAACGAGTATTAATCTGAATTATGCTCTCAAACGGCAAGGAATTGAACCAATTCTTGTTATTTACAAAGACAATTGTCACAGTTGGGCAACGTTGCAATTCTATAAAGGGAGAACTTCAACATCGTACGTTTTTTATTGATGCTGTGGGAGTACTTCGTATGAAGTACATTAATTCTAGTAATGTAAATGTAGTTACAATGATGTAGAAACGGAACTATATTTTACAGATGAAGCCTAAAATGATCCCCTGGTTTTCCTCTGTAGTATTTTACTATTATTTTCAGACAAATATTGTCTGGTTTTGTGTTTGTGTGTATGTGTGGTGTGGTTTGGTGGGGTGAATATCTTTGAGAAACATTACATTACACCGTAGGCTTTTGGATTTTCAGAGATGCCTTTATAAGAGTTGGTTTTCGCAAGTCTACGCAAGTCAGTCATTATTTGACCAAAGCTGCGTTTGCACAAGTCTTCGACGTATTAAGCAAGAATACGATTCAAATGTCATAGTACACAGGCTTAACATTTTCAATCAACAAGATGCAGAAAAATATCTATTAATAGTTAGTTGTCTGTTGGTGAAACATGTCCCTGGAAATGGCCTCTTCCCTATAGGGAAGGTTGGTGAAGGTCACCCAAGTCATGTAAAATGAGACATCCTGTGTCGGCCAGTGGTGGCTTCACCCAAGCGCCACTCATTTGCACTCTGGATGCAGAAGCGAGAACTTCTCTGGCACGAGGTGTGTCTAAGTTTCGAGAAGTCTCCAATACTCCGAGTGTTCTAAAAATCGCGAGGCAATCAACAAATAAGTTCTGTTTTCACAATTACCATGGCAACAACAATGATCATTGCTATGTGTGCAAGACAAAACTACCCCCCCCCCCCCCCCCCCCCCCCAACAACACAGATTTCATTGATTTTTAACTAGAGTGTGACAAGTGGATTTCAAGTGTGCTGTTATTCTTTATCTTTTGTGTATATTTATGGAAGAATTCCAGAAATCTGTTCCTGAAAAATGTCTAAAAGTATGGGGGAACAATGCATATCACATTTCCTGTAATACTTCTGCTATTTTTTAACTGCTTTCACCTTCCTGTTGGTGTACCAACTTAATGGTGTATTCCACCTTCCCCCTGTAAAATATCTTCATTGGTAAAGGCTTGCTGGGTTTCTGTGTAAACACAATTTTCTGCTGCTGTTTACTCACAACAAAGGGAAAAAAAAGATTCCAGTTCGTCCACGAAAAGGTTTGGTACACCGACTGTACGGTGGTTCTTTTTCAGTTATTGGATATTCATCAGTAAACACGTGTGATGAAGCTGACCTACTTACCCGCTTATTAAAATAAACAACACATGCACAAACCGATAATGTGTAGGGCTGGGCATTAATACCGATATACAGTACAGTATTGTAATATGAAATGACACTATACTGCATAGGTCTCAAACTCCAGTCCTGATTCAAATTATTAGCTCATCAGCAAGCTCTGCAGGAGCTTGAAAATGAGCCTAATCATTTGAATCAGGTGTGTTTCAGAGAGCAGAGTCCAAAACATGCAGGTTTGCGGCCCTCGAGGACCGGAGTTTGAGACCTATGCTGTATGGGCATCGCAATACGATGTTCATTTTTCTATTTTTTGCATGGCAATTTTGAGACGCTTTATTTATCAATAAAATATGAACTTCAGTTTATTGTTTTTCAGCTTTTCTGGTACACTGACCGCGGTGCCCCCAACACCATGACCACTTGCGAAATAGCCAATCAAATAGTCTACCTTTATAAAAATGATACTCAGTTTGGCTTTTAAGAGAGTTATATGTAACATAACAACACATAGATTACCGTGGTTGTTGATGTAGTATTATAGAAATGCGCTGGATCATAACGAGAGCCTCGACTAATATTCTGGTTGCCTAAGAGTGACGTGTGAAAGGACGTACAGTATACAAGCGCATTCCTGTTTCTTCTGTCAGTTTGCAGGCGGATTGCCCTAGCAGACGCGCCGTGTCTTTCCCCCTTCTGTCCTCTCGTATCCCCCCTCCCCCTCCCTGTGTGTTCCCCCGTGTGTTAGTGACCCCGCGACCCCACCCGACCCAGTCCGATCCCCCGTGTCGTGTCGCCACTCCGACCCGAAGCCGCCCTCTCACCCCATGCTTGGGGCAACGCCAATTCACTGCCAGCCCAATGACTGCCTGGATCGTCCTGCCGGTCAGCCTGTCTGCCTTCTCCATCACAGGAATATGGATAGTGTGAGTAGTGCGCGCATGCCCCAAACCTTACCATGCTGGAGGCCCTTTTCATTGCCTCTATTACTGTTGTTAATTTGTAATAATAACATGAGACAATGCACAGACTTGTCATGTTTCTAGTCCTGTAGTCGATTACCAAAATAGCTAATAACACATGCTCTAAAATTTACCATTTACCGACTCTAAATGGTACCATCGTGTGTTTGGAACCAGCACTGCTGGTGTGTACACAGAACAACTCTGGAAAAAAGAATTCCTCGGCTTCAATTTAAAGTGTGATGAGTAACCCCAAATCATATCCCGTATTTTTCAGACTATAAGACGTGACTTTTTTTCTTATGATTTGAGCCCTGCGGCTGATAGTCCAGTGTGGCTTATCTGTGTTTTGTTTTGTTTTTTGCCACCTATCAGGAGACAATCAACCAGTCAATGTGTCAAGTTATGGAACAATTATGAGATAGAACTGAAAAGATGTGAATCAATCGCCTTGCACAAAGAGTTTTAAAAATATATGACTGAAAATATAAAAATGTTCTTTATTGAATAAGATCCTGTATGAATAGATAATGACGTGTAAATTCGATATACAGTATATACTGTATGATTGTACTTATATATTTATGATTGCATAGACGAATTATGTGCAATGTGTTTATGTTCACTAAAATAATCAATAAAACAAGAGACAGAAGAAGACAATTGAAATATTGATTTTGAGCTTGAACTGCTATTGGACGTAACCAGTATTCTGTCGATGTTATGTTGAAAATATCCATTCATCAATCTCTTTTATAATAAACATAAAAAAGAAAACTTCCATATGCCATCTTTTGGCATCAATATTTTATATTATGACCTGCAACATATAGTCCAGTGCGGCTTATCTTTTTTTCCTCCATTTTTGCTGCTGTGGCTTAGTGCACCTTTTGCTATTTTGAGCAGTAAAAAGTTGTCTGCAATTATTTTGATAACCTGTCTCACCTCTTGCTCAGTTGACGTTTATGAGCCGAATAGTGATAGATTGGTCTTCGAGCCTTCAGCACGTAATGTCATTTTCAGCCGACAGCAAGTCAAAAAACATGTATTTAAAAATATTGATTGTATGTGAAAAATAATATAGTTACAGTATCACATTATCTCATTTAATCCCAAAGACATATTTTTTTTGTCCAGGCGTCTAAGGTATAATTTCTTTTTTTTTTTTAATCAAGTTTTGGGCTTAAAGGAGTATCTAAAAATGTCTGGGACTAAAAGATGATTATAGACAAAATACAAACTTCTAAAAAAAATGGCAATTTGTGAACCGTCACTTTAAATGCCACCATTCAGTAGTCAGTACCTGTTGTAAACCACCCATCCAATATTGTGGCACTTTCGCAAAATCTTGAGTTCACGATTGAGCTCCTTTTCAAATCTTCAATTTTTAAAATGACGACTCCATCAAACTAATTCAATGTATCGCGCCAGCCTTACTACTGAAGTGAGCAGCGTTATGACACTTGTGTTGTTTACTGTTCAGGTATGCCATGGCCGTCATGAATCACCATGTTTGTCCTGTAGAGAACTGGTGAGTGATTGCCTTTGAGACAGTGGCGTTCACATGTACACATTCTGTCAAACAAATGATCAAGTTATTGACTATAAGGTGTTGTGATCTGGTGGTGTCATGACTGCAGGTCCTACAACGTAACATGCACAGAGGAGCTTCTCCGACCGGGCTTTCCCAAGACCTGTTGCACCATCCAGGACATCCCGCTCATCAGGTGTCCTCAATTACATCACAAACTTCCTTTAATTTCACCTCAGTGCATTAGTCGCCATTTGGCCCACAGACCTACATAAGCACGCGAAGTGACGTAATTGATTCGGTCTTTGTGTAACCTCCCGTTCCGACGTGTGAAAAGGCGCTGCAAGGCCCAAAGATTTCTTTGATACAGTGATTTCTTTAAGTAATCACAAGCCTGCTGCTCCTTTCCTGGCCTATTGCCGTGTTGATGACATGCTTTTGATCAGTTTTAGTGTTATTTTTCTCCTATTTTTATGTGGCATTTGCAAGCTTTTTTTCCCCCCGGTTTATACTGTGGCTCCCATTGGGGGTAAGTCTAAAGTCATGTGGGTTTTTTTTTTTTTTTTAATCTAAGATCTTGGGGCTCTGTCTCCCTCTGTTGGTCATTGTCTTTGTGTGTGTGTGTGTGTGTGTGTGTGTGTGTGTGTGTGTGTGTGTGTGTGTGTGTGTGTTTTGGACAATTCAAGCCTGTCTGGTGAAATTTTGTTGCCTTGCCCTTGTGCAACTGCAATGACAACAAAAAGAGGGTATATGGGGAGTGTAGGAATAATTAAAAGTCTCAAATGCAATCATTTAAAATGAAGGCCTAAAAATGCCCCAAATTCTGCTAAAATCGCATCTTAGCTTTTCAAATAAAAATGTTAAAGATCCTCAATATATATTGCTGTTACTTTAATTCAAAACATGCATAAATGTTTGTCTCGCTTTCAAATGGTCACATTTTTGTTAGGATGTTAGGATGTTACCTGTTTGTTCAGAATTGATCAAACACTACCAGCGCTTGTATTGCGTGTGCATCAGTGTGTTTAGAACTTAGTTAGTTAGCATAGCAGCTGAGAAAACTTAGCGCAAAACTTAATTACGGTACTTGCAAACATGGGCAGTTCCAATGTGAAATGGATCTTAAACTGCATTCATTATGATATTTAAGTCAGGTTTGGCTTATTGAAATCTGCAGAGACCCTGAAGTATTGTTAACGCCTCATTTTGTCTTGATGTTTTGCAGTAAATGCGGTTCGTATCCCCCTGAAAGCTGCCTATTCAGCCTCATCGGCAATGTTGGAGCCTTTATGGGTAAGGTCGCAACTGAAACGGAACACAAACAATGGTAGTAATAATGTGTGCAGTTTGTGGAAGGCTGTTTATTCCATGTATTGATATTTGGGGAAACTAGTTCTGCAATAGGTTTAGCTTTGCTTGGCAAAAACTCCTGCCTGTATCTTTCGAAAGATACCCTATTTCCTCGAGCGGTCCATTTCTACCATATACGGTTGAATAATTCATTATTCTTTTATATCAATGCATTGTTTTGAGTGGTTCGTTGACATTGAACTCATCTGACCTAAAAATGTGCATATAGGCTGAAACTAAGGATTTAAAAAAACTCACAATTTGGAATCACTTGCCAAGATAGTTTCAACAAAAACGTATTGAATCCTTTTTGAGTTTACCTGGCCAATTATTACATTGTGTCACATTTGACTTATCGTATTCCTCTGTGTACAAGCCAACCTTGTCTATACTGTAAGTCGACCCCTCCACCTCTTTTTTTTTTTTTTTACTCCCAGACTTCCTCTCCTATCTCCTCGTCAATTGTTGAAACATTCTGGTCACTCATCCACGGGCAATCATTTTCGGACCCGTCCAATTTGTTTGAAATGGAGGTCTTTGGAGATGATTTGATGATGAACTTTGGACGTTGAAATGACAACTGTGGTGAAATCACAACTGGATCGGTTGCTCTTCGCTGTGTTTCTTTATCCACCTGCTGACATCCACGCGTGCCTTGCCACTGCTCTTGCGTTTTTTTTCTTTTTAACGGACAAGTCAAGCCGTCTTTTCCTTTTCATAATGGGTCAAAGTCCACTGGAACAATTATCCACGCAGCCTCGTTGTTGACTGTGACAATAAGGCGGCACTTGCCAAAACTGCATTGAAAGTGCAAACGCGCTAAAATTGATGCACACTATATCGTATTAGAGGTACAGTGGTACCTCGGTACTCGACCGCCTCTATACTCGACCAAATCGGTGCTCGACCAAAGAATTCAAGTAGATAATGCATCGGACCTCGAACAGATTTTCGGTTCTCGACTAGCCGAGCCGAGCCGACCCGAACGCGCTCCTCGGCCCTTCTCGGCCAGCGGGTAAGCTCCAGTTCAACTCAGACCGCCAGCGGAGTAAGACGTTTGTTCGAGTATTTCTTCCCGGATTTAAACTTTTTCGTGTTGCTCTAGCCCTTAATAATGGGTCCAAAGAAAGACAGTGATAAGGGGAAGGCAAAGAGGAAAACAATGAGGACCACTATTGAACCGAAGAAGGAAATTATAGCAAAATATGAACGCGGTGTACCTCGCGTCGCAGTTAGCTAGCGTCATCATGGAAGGAGTAACTCCCTCCCGTCCTCTCCACATCCATTCCTGTATGCCATCAACCACTCTCCAAAACGTAAGTAAATTATACAAAATGGTTTATAATGCTTTATTTATCTTTATCTTTATCATGTACCGCTTGTGCACATTTACTTGTGCACACATACTTTCCATTATTTCTTATGGGAAAATTGGTTTCGGTGTTCGAACAAATCGGTGCTCGACCACCACCTCAGAACGGATTATGGTCGAGTACCGAGGTACCACTGCATACGTAACCATTTTAAGCTTTGTAAATACCATGATATTACTTATGTTGTGATTGAAATCTGTTTTATTCAAACACAGTTCTGTGGAGAAAATTGGTCTGGTTTTGAGTTATGCGGGTATAAGTCGACTTCCCCCAATACGGGGGTTGAAAATGAGGGAAAAAAAGCTCGACTTGTACACAGAGAAATATGGTAAGTGTAGTAGACACCCAGTTGGGCTTAACACACACTCCCCTTGATATAGTAGTACTCAACACAAGAACCTGAGTAAAAAAACAAAAACAAACTCCATTTACAATAATTTTCAATGACACTGCCCAAAAGGTAACAATAACAATGTTTTTATTATCGTGGTTGCATGTAGAGTGATGTAAAGCGTTTTCTACACTATGCAAGATCGGGATCAGTCCGGTTAGCGTATTCTCACTTTCTTATCAAAATGGTGACTCATCAAATGATCATGGCTGATGAGGGCGTAAAATGACTGAAGTCAACATTTCCCTTTTACACACACGGATGCAAATGCGTTTGAAGAGCTTGTCATGTGTCTGCGTCTGCGTGCGCACGGCGCCCATGTCAGTGTCCCGCTTGCTCGCTCGCTCGCTCTGCGGAGGGGCTTGAAATAGCCCGAGTTCTCCAAATCAATAATGAATGCAGTTTCCTTCCCCCAGCAACCCTCCACTGCCCTCTCTCCTTCATGCCCCCTCCTTGGCCTTCCTCCTTTACTCCTCTTCTTTCTGTCATGCTGGATCACCACTCATTTGCCCCATTTTTTTGCCCTCTGCTCTGAAAGATTTTTTTTTTTTTTTTTTCCGAAACCGATGTAAACATGATCGAAAGACATGAAGGTGAGAGAAGAGGATTCAGGAGACGGGCTTAGATGGAGGACTTGCGATTGAGTGCGGCGACCCCTGAGGGGGGAACGGCGACGGAAACATGATCCTTGTTAATGACTATTTCAATTGTCCAACAATTTAACTTGAAAATCAATCATCAGGCATGCGTTGCCTCAACTGATCTATACAATCTGTCCTTTGTGGGCTTAGTAATGCGCTTCTCCCTCATACTCTCTCACTCTTGTAGTCTGGCACAGGTCACCTAAGGCGACTTGAGCATACGGTATTCTGCGGCTACACTGGGCCAAAAGTTTCCAACGTGTCTGTTAATGGGAAAACGTACACAGTCCACAGTACCACAGTTTGTGGTTTTGTAAACCAGCTCATCTTTTTTTTGTAGCCATGTCATCTGCGGTAATGGGCTTTGAATTACCGTATTTTCTGGAATTTAAACAGCACCGGTCTAAAAACTGCAGCATCAAAAATCTAGCAAAAAAAAAAAAAAAAAGTCACGAATAAGCCGCACCGGACTATAACATCAGGTCAGAACATCAGATATTTGTGCAGAAAGATGGTATATGGATTTTTTTTTCCATTGTTTTTAACTCAACATGCCTGCGATTTACACGTCACTAACATTTAAACAATAGATTATTCAATTTTCATATTTTTAATCATAGATTTATGAAACTTTTGGACCACAGCCTTTGATTGACATCTTTTCAGTTCCATTTCATAGTTTTTCCTTCAATTGGCACCTTGAACATTTACACACATTCGCTTTACCGGTGGATTTTCTCCCGGTGGCTAGCAAAAAAGAAAAAACGGCAGATAAGCCACACCGGACTAGGAAACAGTTGCGTCTTATACCCCGCGATTTCCGGTAATTCGTCTCTCATCGATTTTGAAGAAGGCCGGCGTGACGCGGATGTGCATTTGTGTCGGCAGTGGCGATGGTGTGCCTTCTGCGCTACGCCCAGGTGATCGAACACAGCCACCGGTGTTGGGTCAATACCGGCGCTCTGGTGTCGGGCTGCACCAACGCCATGGGTCTGGTAATGGTGGGCAACTTCCAGGTAAGCTCCCCCCCTCCCCCCTTTGACCTCCTCGTTTCCGACGCCTTCGTGCAAGCGGGCCCGCCTGTCCGGCAGGTGGACCACGCCAAGTCCCTTCACTACGTGGGCGCCGGCGTGGCCTTCCCGGCGGGGCTGCTCTTCGTTTGCTTGCAGTGCGTGCTCACCTATCGGGTGGCCGTCACCGCCCTGGACTACTGGATGGCCCACTTCCGCGTGGCCCTGGCACTGGCAGCCATGGTCTCGCTTGTACTCAGTATCCTTTTGACTGCTGACGTTTTGTTTGTTTGTGGACAGGCGCATGTTCTTAGTATATATATTATAGAGGTTTTTACCTGGGCCCAATTAGCTGGCCATCTATATTTTCAAAATAATAATCATTATCATCCTGTGTTTGCCCAGTTGAACGGCCGTAGGAAATCACTTGCTCGTGGGGAAAAAGGAACCGCCGTTCTGTTGGCTACGGGACTTTCGTGGCTAATAGAACATGATTTCCAGGTTAGAACTATGGCCATCAAAATAACTCGTCCCTCGAAAGGAGCTGAATCGCCATTGTGCCAAAAGTGATGAACTGCATAATCATATATTTACCTATAGTTATCTGCGGAAAGTGTCAAGTACAGCGATACGGGCCCTTCGAAAAATACACGAGCAAGTGATCTGAAAGCAAACTTTTAAATGTGACCCTTGAGAAAGATGGCAGTTTTTCATTTAAGAGGAGCGCTGGCCACGAGTGGCATCACTTCATTTAAAACAAAAGAAAAATAGCAGTTCAAAGGCATCATGCCTAAATCGTATTTCACCAGTAACAATACATAACGCTGTGTTATGTATTGTACATGTTTATGGCCTAAAGCTAAAGGCGTTTTTTGTCAAGCTGGTTGATTGGAAAAAATAAGGCAATCAAATGGCTGGCCTGTAATTCGTATTTGTTGTGTTAGCTCTTTCAGTCCCAAGCGTTATCTGAAAAGGCAACCCCTCGAGTTCCCGCCGATTTCCAGCCTTTTGATGCATCTTTCAAGGCTGACAGAATATTGTATTACATGTCTATGTAGACATTAGTGGTACCGTACGAAAGCTTCGATTCCATTCTTTATCTAGAAAAAGAAAGTAAGATTCTGCCGTATTCCGTTCTTTAGTAATCACTGTTTGAAAATCTGTCATTTGACGCTAATATTTTTTCAGTAGCATCTGAAACATCCCGACATGAACAAAAGCAGTGAAAATGTGTTTCTGATGACAAAATAACAGTTTGCCTGTGTAGATAAGAGGTTGCGTATGTATATAATCACATTACTGCAGTGCGCGAATGTGGCTTAATATCAAGAGGAGTGCTGACCACGAGTGTCATCTATCTATTCATTTAAAAAACATAGTTAATCATAATGTTTTTCTGCCTAATATCGGAATCAGCATGGTTGTAATGAAATAAAATAAATCCAAAGAATCCTTATTTTAGGGCCCCATTGTTGACTTTATGAAATCGAATAGGTGATTACATGAGTACGGGAGAAGGGAGGGATACTGCATAGAAGCCCAAGGTCTCTCCTTAACTTTTCCCTCCCAGGCGGCATCTTCTTTGTGCACGAGAGCTTCATGCTCCAGCACGCGGCAGCCATCTGCGAGTGGGTCTTCACCGTGGACATCCTGGTCTTCTACGGCACTTTCACCTACGAGTTTGGCACGGTCACGGGAGAGACCATGATGGCCGGTCTGCAGCAGTGTCTCCGCCACGGCTCGGGGGTCATCTTGGGCCCCGGGGCCCGGGACTCCGCGCTGAGCGGGGCCACGAAGGGTCTCAAGTCGCCCGGGGGGAGCAGCACGTCCACGCATCTCAACTGTACCCCCGAGAGCATAGCCATGTTGTAGCTCTGCGAGGAGGAGCTACGGGGACGCCCGCCACATGCACCGATGGCTGAGGTGGCAGGCGTGCCAGGACGGACGAGTTTGGTTTGCTAACAAATTCAGCCGACCATCCTCCCTAAAATCTTTTTGCGCCCCCCGACAAGGCGAAAGCCAGCTCGATTGTCTGCTGTCCTTATGCGGTCATACAGGAATTTAAGAAAGTCGTGAAAAATGAAGCGCGGTACGTGAAACCAGTACCTTGACCTACAAGTGCCCCAACTTACACGTTTTGTGAGTTAAAAGCTGTCCAGTGAAGTGCGAACAGAATAGAACAGAAAACATTTGCTGCTCAAATTGGACGGTACAAACGCACAATCTAAATTAAGGCTAACCCGTTTCGTTCATGAAGTCGCTCCAAAGAAGGAAGCGTTCTCACCACGTTTTTTGCACTCTTGTCAGAGTCCAGGTTACTTGATTTTGAGTATCAAAGTTCCAATCCGATACCTATGCAGTGAAGAAAAAATACCGCATCAAAATTGTCTCAATTATCTTTTCTTTAATTATTTGACTAAAGGTATGTGAAGATGATACCTTTTTAGACAAGTATGTTATCCTCGACTTTGAGGGGAATACGCATACACGCGTACTTTTTCATCTGAAATTGATGTGTTCGGACCTGAGTTTTGATCATGTTGATAGAATTGGGATCACCCTTAAAAATATGTATCGTCAACACCACTTCAGTGCATTTTTTTTTTTTTTTTTATGGCATCAGTAAATTCAGCTGCAGAAAGGCTTTTGTAGTGAGACTAGGTTTGGGATCACAGAAGATCTCGACGATGGTTGCTGATATGTTTTTACTTTAGACTTTTTTTCACCCAAATGTGGTTCTACTTATAGGATGATGCAAGTTTTGAAACGGCTTTTTTCAAAGTTGGCGGAAGGTTGAATCCGGAACCTCTTCAGATAGCTTGGGCAACATTCCACAGTTGTTCCACAGACTTTGTAAGGTTTTTCCAGCCATATTTGGACATATGTTCTACCATAATGGAAGATTACAACAACAAAATGTTGGCTGCAGTGGCCTTGCTTTAAATTTGTCTACTTCTTGGAGTTCTGCACTTTTTAAATGAGAATATTAATTGATGTTTGTAGAATTCTGAATGTTGACGACAGTTAACGGCCTTTTTTTTTTTCATCTCCCATCCAGCTTTAATTGTTTCTGGTCAAGAATGAAGTTGGATCGTAGATTTGCATTGGAAAGCCTTTTTCAAATGTCTCCCATGATGCGATCGGACGCGCATGTGTTCCGGAGCCATGATGGCCCACGAGCTGCGTGATTGTTTCATTCTGCATTTTCGGACGGTGCTCACAGTCGGCCATTTGAATGGCGCTTGAGCCCACTTGACGCCTATATTTTTAGTATTGGACCGAAGCCTGAAAGAGTATAGATCAGCGTGAGTACAAGAAAAAGCGCAAAGGGAGGGAATGTCACCAAAGTGCAGCACCATTCAAATTGCCCACTGTAAATGTGCCCTAGGATCATAGATAAAGCAACAAATAATTATTATAGAAAGGCCCTTAATCGCCCATTACCGTAATTAAACAAGACTATTTACGCCAGAAATATACAAATTAAACACGCCTAGATTACCATACACTTCCATATGCTTCTGCAGTAATACCATTTCTACCGTACCATGTATTGGTGGCAATTGGACACAACCACCCAAGGCTTCTGAATGCTTGAAGTTTTCTGAACGCATCATGTTTTCACCCTCTTATGTGCACGTCACTCTAGCGCATGTAAATAAAATAACCCGCTTTCTTCTTAAGTTTGTTCTTTTTATTCTCAATTTTGCCAAGCAACGACATTGTTGCATGTCGTCCATATAGGCAAACAGAGTCACCCTTAAAATGAGTAAATACGCACTTCGCTTTCCAAAGTGTAGACATTTGCAAGTAAGCAGTCCTAGCCGTATCCATCACTATGTGCCAGAGGAACACATTTACTGTGCTTTCTTTAGATCTTTGTGTTGAGCCTTAGCCATGTTCACCTGTTTCGGAATGAGTCACACGGTGTGACTTCTACAGGCAGCTTGTATGAGCCATCACAGCAGGGGTCGGATTTATTATTCTCTACCGGCATTAGTACAATATGCCACTTGGCCACATTCTGCACCATATTTTTTAAGTTGTCTTCTATTTTGTCAAAAATGTGCAAAATTATTATTTTTTTTGGACATGTCTTGAATTCCCCAGATATTTTCTGGTGGCCAGTTGAGGGTGTAGCCCAGCTGGGATATTCTGTTCGCCTGTAACCCAAGGGAGATTAAGCAGCATAAAAAACGGAAGAACTCATCACAGACATAACAAAAACGGATTCATCTCTCTTGACCATTGTGTCAAATGAGATCCCAAATACACACCTGCTATTGTTCTCTTTACATTCTGTAAATATGTACGCTTTGTCTTTTAATTTAGGTATTTTGATTTGAAAGAGATTTATATTCAAATATGAAATAAAATCTTAAATTATGAGAAAATGTGTTTGACAATTATTTTTAGTGTTTGATGATTACCTCGGAATCATGCAAATAGGCACAACTCGTGTTACGTTAAGATTGTTGCGCACACACAAGGACGTCAAGCATAGAGAATGTTACAGCAAATTTATTATTAAAAATGATCAAGTCCTTAGTTATACTTGAAAACACTTGCATGTAAATGTTGAGGACTTTCTTAAAGGGATAGTGTGTAAGATTTAGACCGTTTTTCATTATGGACAGCAGGAGGTGGTGCATTTACCATTGCCCGTAGCTATAACAAACATGGCCGCCTCTGGAGAAGTGCCACCCCCCATGTAATACCATTTAAGGATAACTAGACCTATGGTTATATTTAAAACATAAGTCATTAAGAACACATTCATTTGCAAGTTTTTTAAATTTACAATCATTTAATTCATTACTTTTTGATGAAGAACGGTCTAAATCTTACACACTGTGCCTTTAAATCAGGGCTCTTGAACTCATGGGGACCGCTAGCACAAAGTCTGGGTGTGTCTGTGCGCTGCATCAAGTATTAAAAAATACAAAACCCACAACTGATGCAATCGCTTTAATCCATTCTTAAGCGTTCAGAACATGTTCCTCTGAACATCAGATCGGTGATTGGATCCTCTCATCTTCCTGCTACTTTGCATACTCTTTAGCTTGTCGAGTTGTCTTTTCAACTCTGCTTTCTTTGTTTAGCGCCCAAATTTTCTTGATGCATTCAAGACATGTTGGGCTACCCCTCTGCTAAAAATAAAATAACAATCTAACCCGTCTTTCTTGAAATTGTTTGCCCAATTTCCTCTTCATGATTGGTTTTGGAAGACATGACTAGGACTGGATGACAGAATATCTTTTCAATCCATCTGTTTTGTCGGGACTTTCATTACATGTAGGACTGAGCTATGGTGGCGCATAAAACAGTCCCACAACCTAATGGCAAAAGATACCACCCGCCCAAAGAAAAAAAAACAGTCACACAAACTAATGGCAAAAGAAAAAACACCCCAAAACAGAAGGGTGCGGCAAAATATCTCCTGGACCAAAAATGGCGCTTGGGCCATGAGTTTGAGAGCCCTGCTTCAGATAGTACAGTCCATCAGCCCTGCACTAAATCTTCATGAGGTTTTAAGAATATTTTGACAATCAGAAAACACACAACTTGTGTGAAACCTTTGCAGTAATAAATCATCTACACAACATACCGCATGTCCTTACAATTTTGAAATGACTGTGGTTTACATTTTCAAACAACAAAGAGTGGGACATGAAATGTATTTATATAATAAATTATATATTTTGAGAAAATTGTATAAACAAATACCAAATCATAACTAGTATATGCAAATACTTTCTCTCTGACTCTGATGGTTAAGAACTTCCTGAATATTTTGTATAGAAAGGTCACTGTCATGTGTACATTGCTCCATGGAGGTCCTCCAGTCTGTGTTCCCTCTGTTTTCTCCTCTCCTACATGATACACACAGACTACGTAAACACACTTGCATAAATACACACAACGTGTTACTGTTCACTGCGTCCGAACACTCACCTTGTCTTTCTTGAACTCCTCATATTCTTGATTATCGGTTGGTAGTTCGAGTCGACACAGCGGGCAGGAGTTAGTCTTGAGCAGTCAAAAGAAAAGGCTCCATGAGAAAGAATGCGATCGCAACGGACTGAACCAAAACGTGCGCGTGTTAGTACTTTGCCCAGCCACGGCAATATACATCCAGAGTGGAAGAGATGCTTGCAGGGCATTTCTCGAACCGTCTCTTGCTCTTCAAACTCAAGTAAACAAACAGGACACTTCAGGCCTCTGTCTGCGATACCAAAAAACAAAACATCAGTGGGGGACCAGCTGGATGGACACCCTCTGCAGTCATTCTTTGTCAACGAGGAGCACTACATTCTTGCTGCTGGACTAAAACAGATTTGCGTGAAGTGTGAATGGACGCGTCACCCGCTTGTTCGGGAGAAATGACGACCACACTGAGGGTCTGCACAGCTACTTTTGCAGCAGGGGGAGGAAGACGCTGGTTCCAGTCTGATGAATCCCCCGAGTCCATCAAGTCCAAACCCTGCATCAGAGACCTTTACACGCACACACATACACGCAAAGCTAGTATAAAAGGTCAAATAACATTGCAAGTAGTGATTCCCATGATAAGCTCTCCCATGACTAATGACAACAGTAAAGAGGTCAGGTCAGGGTTAATGTTTTAGTCAAATTGTCCAACATGTTAGTGAAGTACCACAAGGGGGACGTGGGCGCCACCTATTGGCAAATGAGAGAAAAACTTCCAGATGACTGTTGAACTGTATTTAAATGTTTAAGAATTCTACATTTTAATTCAATTTTCAAGAATATAGTTCTTTTCTAAGTATTATCTTTTTTTTTCAATTTAATTTATACTACAAAACATTCGAAAATAAATCTTTAGTAGAGTTGATAGACTCGTTTTTGATTCTTTGAAAGTTCATTTTACAATTAATTATTTGACTTGGAGAATAAATTCTGTTTTGAAGTGGTAGTTTGTGAGATAAATGTGGGAACCTATGACATCTCGCTTTACTTTCGGTTGACCGGGAACATGCATAGTTGTCGTCCTACTTGTCTGCCAAGGTTGTCTCACTAGAGAAGACAAAGAGCGTGCAGTACATGGACCTTGAACTGGATTTCAAGGATTTTACAAAGATGCCTGCAAGTAGACAGCTCATCACCTGGCCAGTTCAAGTAGAGCGTTCTGGCGGTACTGTTCTTCGGGGTTGGTGGGCTCGCAGTCGTGCTCGTCGAAGTAGGATGCCATGGTACTCTTTGGGTAACACATAGGAAAAAAAATACGACGGCAGATGCTCAGAGTTGAAGATGAACGTGTGATTACAACGCGAAAAAGGAAAGATCGCATGTACCGAAATTGCGATGAAAAAGTTCAGACTCATCAAAATGCTTTTGAGATAAAGTATTATATATGCGACGAAACAAAAATGCAAACATTCTTCGTTTTCATCGAGATTTTTTTCCCTTTCACTCTTAAATGTGAACAACTTTTAAAGTTTGTTCATTCGCAGCTGCGTGTCTTTCTAAAAGACTGATTCCATTTGTACTTACCTTACAAATGTATATTACTTGCGGTGATGACCATTTGTCATTCTTCCGGGTGCAACAGACTTAATCACGTGGTATTGCTTTTCTCCAATCACCGCAGTGGAGTCCTTTGTTAAGGCGGTACTATTCTTGTCGCGTGCTATTTCTTTTCGCCAATCACCTTGGTCGAGATAGTCTCACATTTTTTCCAAATAAAAAACAATCCCATAATTTCACAATCGAACACCGTCGTACAACCAGGCAATGAAGTGCATATAGTATGCCCCGGTTAAAGAATACCCCCTAATCATTATTTGTAATTAAACTAATGAGAAAACTCACTACTGACGGCATATTTGAAATTCATTGTCAAAAGATGAAAATCGTTGACAAGAGCTCATTGCGATGTTGCCTTTTGTTACCAGTTGATCGAATAACTCCAAATACTGCATATGACATTTCTTGCATGAGTTCTTTGGAGACAGCCAATATATATATATATATTTTTTCTGATTATGTACTGTACAGTAGACTCTTGCTTCGGATGTTAAAATAGTTGCTGCTCAGTGAACACATTTTATTTTTTGGTGTGTTCATAAAATGGTGCAAGCCATTCAATCTTAATACAGTAACTCATGTTGGAGTAAAGACACAACGGCATTGAGGTTGTTGTTGTTGGTTTTTTTTTTTTTTTTGAATGCAATGCCATATACTGCTCTTTATTTATTGACCAATGATGCTGGCAGACACAACAACAGTAGCCCAGCATTCCTGTCCCATCCGCAGTCACCATCTTTTTAGGGAGTGGTTATCTAAAAAAGTGCCTAACCTAAAAACGCAGGTTTACAAAACAAAAACACCGTTTTGATTAACTTTTGTTCAGTAATAGAGCAGGGATGCCATGACTCACAACAAACTGCAATATCTCTGAAAAGTTCCACTTTGATGAAACTGAATGTTTATTCTCATCAACAAAAACAAGGAATGATTTGGCAGAAATACAAGATTCGTTTAGAGTGCTTTTGCCGTCTACTAACTCGAGAAACTACTGGTACTGCTGGAAAAAATATATACTGTAATGGAATAATTCAACGACAAAAGATAGTTAGATGATCAATTCGAGAACACGGTTACGCTGAGAATAACAAACTCGTACATCCAACTATTTTTTTTCTCCAACATGATTGCATAAACAAATTACTCTAAAATACAAAAATCCACAGAGTGAAAAACAAACATCTTCACACGCACCATAAAATAACCAATAATTCACTAGATTTCCAGTTGGTATTTCATTTACATTATTGCCTCCGCTTTATCATAGACAATACAATAAAACTTCTCTATTATCAGCTATTATTAGCTGACTGAAAAACAGTTAGTGTAGTTATGCAATAGCAGTTCATCTGCTCCCAGCTGTAATGGTCTGATTTCAACTTTTTTTTGTGTTTAAATTGTAATTCCTCAAAAGGACAAACTCAACCAGTGAGAATGTTAAAAATGCAAATTTTTACGATTTCTTCAGTCCTCTACTTTCACCACCGCCTGATAAGAAAATGAACTAGCAAACGTAATGGAATAAAACTAAATATTTGGAAAGCTGAAGTCATAAGTCAGTACAAGCAGCCATTAGTTCAGCCTTGATTTCCATGTTCTCAAATGTTGGGTGAATCTGCAACAGTTTATAAACTAATGTATTTTAGCCTACGCGTGTTACGTAATCCATACACACTTTCAAAAGGCTACAACTTTCGATTTCCATTGTACTTGCGACTGGGATGCTCTGGACACTTTGCTGAGCCCTCCTTAACTGAAGAGCTTCACAAAGCAGCCGTGGCAGTAGGGTTTGTCGTTCTGTTCTTTAAAAGTGCCTTTGTTGAGTTGCTTGAGACAGAAGGCACAGACAAAGTGTTCCGGGTGGAACTTTTTGGACATGGCTGTGATACAGCGACCCGTGATGGGCTTCTGGCAGCCGGAGCACAGGGAACCACGGCGCTCATGGTAGTGGACTTCGCAGTAGGGCTGTCCGTCATGTTCAAAGAAACTTCCGTTGACAAACGGCGTGAAGCACTCCTGAAGAGGAAGAATGGATCACAGATGAAGTATAATTTCATGTCACGTCTTAATAGGTCCACGAAGCACTATCAGATATTCACCCTGCAAACAAAACACTCCGGGTGCCAAAGCGAGTTGAGTGCTGAGATGTAGTTCTCCACAATGGCTCTGGCACAACCGCCACACTTGGGCGCAAACATGTCAAAGTAATCCTTCCTGCAGTAAGCCTTGCCATCCTTTTCGTGAAACCCTTATCGAAAAAACATGAGAGCGCTCAGAGATCAGGAAATTTAGTTTATGTATTGACGTGATGGATTTTTTATCAAGAACCCACACTACCGTCTGGGTCGAAGAAGCATCCACATTGAGCGCAGAAGAAGTGTTCGGGGTGCCAAGTTCGATCCAGCGCAGTTACAACTTGCTGTATTGCATGATGTAGGTTGAGTTCAAGTTGAAGCACAGGTATGAGGAAAAAAGAAAGAAGAAGAAGGAAAAAACAAAAAACAACAACCAGGAACTCACATTCAGTATGGGCCCATTGCAGTAGTGGCATCGAGGGGAGAAGAGATTATGGTAGTCTCTCTCACAGTAAGGCTGTCCTTCCCGCTCAAAAAAGTTTCGGGATCCGATCTCCTCTTGACAGTGCGTGCACACAAAGTGTTCGGGATGCCACGTGCGGC
The DNA here is from genome assembly GCF_059441005.1 of Hippichthys cyanospilos. Classification (NCBI taxonomy): domain Eukaryota; kingdom Metazoa; phylum Chordata; class Actinopteri; order Syngnathiformes; family Syngnathidae; genus Hippichthys; species Hippichthys cyanospilos. Next base: position 29,944,278 of record NC_142369.1, on the reverse strand, counting down.
CCATGGCAGTCACCAACTGAACAAACACAATTGAATACGCAAGGCATCGATGAATCATTTTTACCTTCAGATCACAGCACGAGGCGGAGTGCCTCACCTGTCCCACAATTGGCTTGAAGCAGGCACCACAAACTCCTTTGGCCACCGTCTGCACACCCAATTTGTTAAGGTCCGACTGCAGGCTTCCAAGCATGTTGTCCAGCTTGTTGACCTGCGTCTGCGGACCGCCAGGAGCACCCCCTTTCTCTTGAGCCATCTGAGGAGGTTGGAGCGTGAAATTAAAAACATGCCTGATATGAATTACCATGCCAATGACAAACATTTAAAAGGTGCAACCGGCAGAAAGGAGAAAAAAAAGGGCTAGATGAGGGTTCATGCCTGCAGTGAGGAGAAGAGTGGGTCATAGTCGGTTTGGCAGCCTACTGACACCAGGATTTTGGGTGAGACACTTTCCACTGGCGTAGCCTGACTTGGGCTCTTAGGAACAGTGAGCGGGGGCTTTAGTTTGGCTGAAAGTGCTTCCTGAACGGGTGGTGATGGTGGCTGTGGTGCTGGTGGAGCTATAATTATGTGCCGAGGTGGAGCTGTGACTTGCTCTTGGCTGTGAGTAGAGGGAGAGGCAGGTAGAGGGGGCGGAGGTAGGGGAGCAGGAGCCTGCTGCACTGGGAATCTCTGCTTAGGTTCTTCTATGATAGGAGGATGACGAGAAGCGGGAGGTGAACCTGGGAGATCCCGTGTCACGGGAACAATTGCAATCTACGGTGGAAGAGACACACACAGACACGGTGCACACAAAGGGAAACAGTACGGACGCTGAAGGGGAAAAGTATTTGGTGAAAACACTGCGGCCAACCTTGTCCACCTCGCCGACCGCTCCGTCAGGACGGAAGCGCTGAGGCTTGGACGTGACAATGACCCCGTCCGTCAGCCACTCATCTGTCTGTTTGCGTCGACGCTCTGAGCGGCCGATACCGAACTTGCCCTGAAGCTCTTCTATGAGGCGGTCCTGGGACGAGTTCTTGTTGACAATGACAGGACCCATTTTCCGACGCAGGACGCCGTCTCGATACATGGGGTGCACATTGGGGATCTCCTTAGTGCGTCTTATCACTGATTTGATCTAAACGGGAAAGTTGAGCAGCTCGTCATCGATCCGCAGAAACCGCGGCTCAGCCATGAACTCCAATAGCACACTAGCGGGTGATTTACTTGTTGCCATGTTCAGACACTCATGCGGGGATGCAGAATTTGGGGGTGGAGCTTAAAAGTCATACTCCTTCATGCTGTGTTCATCTCTTTAATAACCCAAATATTTTAGGGCTAAGCTTTCTCTGTAACACAGAGTGAGTAAAACAGCAAACCCATCCATGTTAACAGCTTCGCGTCAACACCGAGGTGTCCGTAATTTACAAAAATGCGTTAAAAGGGATTTTCATCTTCCGTATTGAAATCAAATGGCAAGCGGATGTTGTAACAGCAGGCGCGAGCTGGTAGCGATGCATCACTCCAATAAACAAGCACTGTCACACATGAGAATCACAAGGACATCCTGCATTGAGCAAGTGAGATATCTGCCTACGTGTCCCGAGGCAGACACTCGATCCATATTGGGCGGCTGCAGCAAAGGCAGGTCCAGGGCGACGTCTGGTGTCCCGGGGCACGTGGACGGCGTCATGGAATCGTCCATCCAGCTAGCTTCCGTCAGCGGCGTCACACTGCCATCTGTGTACAGCCTCTCGGTATAAGGCGTCAGGGAGCCATCCATTCCGTCTCGGAAGGACATGGACAGCTCCTCATCAGCCCAGTCCAGATCCCCGTTGGTGTCGGTACCTCCGTCCACTGATTCATCTGTGATGGTGTTGGCCGTGCACGTGAACATGTCAGGCTGCACGCCGTTTCTGTCCATAGGCATGATGAGCTCCTCCTGAGCTTCAGGGGCTCCTCTGTCAAGATAGTGGGCCTCCATACGTGCTTGCAGATTCTTCACCTCAGGCGCTGAGTGACTCTGTGAAAAACTCATCTCGAGCAGCTTATCAAGCGCTTCGTCCAGAGAGTGTTCTTCTACAGGGAGACTGATGGGGCTGGCACACTTAGCTATGGGCGCTGGCAGTTGTCCGCTGAAATTTGAAGAGCTCTGGAAGGTCACCGGTGAGGAACCGGTGGTCGGAGAGACCGGGGAGGATGTTTTGGTGAGGGGCGAGGACACAGAGGAAGTGCAAGGTAGAGGTGAAGGCGTCTTTGAGATAGGAGGGCTGAAGGAATGAAGGGGTGAGGCTGAAAGATTCGCAACAGGATCATGGATAGCAAAAGAGCCGTTGAGCGTATCGTCAGGCGAACACGATTGTTTACTAGCAGCTGCAGGTGATGAAGCATGCTCCACCGATGGACTAGGTGATGTGGAGGTTTTGTGATCCAAGACTGTGTTTACGGAAGTCATTGAGGGAGTAGTGGATGGGCTTGTACTGTTTCTCTGCTGTTTGGAAGCAGTGAGGACAAGCAGTGAGTTGTTTGGTGACGGTGGAAGAACGGCAAAAGTATCTGTGACCATGTCAAGATCACTGGCTGCAGAAATGGATGATAACGGACTCTGACAAGTCAAACGATTCAAGTAGGTGGCTGACGGGCTCCTGTCTACTCCGCCCTCATCTATGTGCAGTTCTAGACCGGCGGGCAAAGAGAACATAGGAGAGGCACAGGTAGACGGGTGGGACAGACTGAGGAAAGGAGAAGCCACTGGGGTGACGAAGGTAGAAACTGGAAGATGAGGAGGGATGGAGGAAGAGCTGGGCTAGAAACACAGAAATGAGAGTAAGCCAGAACGTGGGAACAGAAAAATGATCCCAAATGGGATCAGAGGATTTAAAAACAAACAAAAAAACCCCTGTTGTTTTATACCTTGAAATCGGACAAGGAGGCCATCAGCTCATCCAATTCTCGCGTGGCACATGAAGCTGAAATCCGTGCCTGCTGTTGAGAGGGGCTCTCCATATCATTGTGGCGAAGGGAAGGGCTGGAAAATAAATTACATTGTGTTCACCTTAAATGTAATACTATGAGTGAAATTCGAAAAAGCTGCTGTCCTAAATACTATCTTGGGACCGCAAAGAAAATGTGTGACATGGTGCCCTTCAAGAAGGAAGCCTCTTGTACAGATTAATGGCATAGGGCACAGTACTTCCACCTCCAAAATGCTCACTTTTCAGGACACCCCAAAAACGGGAGCTTTGCTCAACCATCATGAAAGTTGGCAAGCGATGTTTAATACTTTAATAGTTTGTAAAAATAAATAAACAAATAAACACACCCACGTGTGTAGATTGACCGATAAAACGGGTTAGGGTGAAGGTTAAGAGTACTCCAGTTCCTCGAGAGCCATATTCTGCATGTTTTCCATGTCTCTCACTATCATAACACCCGACTCAAATGATCAGGACTGTTCTCAGGTTTCCACAGAGCTTGCTGACGAGCTGATCTTTTGAATCAGGTCTGAAGGGAGAAGGAGACATCGAAACCAGGTATGCTACGGCTTTTGAGGAACTGAGATTCCTTGGCTGATGGGGGGGACGGACAATTACTTATTGAACCTATCGAATCCCAGTGAAAACACCCTCGTTAAGGTTCCATCAGCATAAAAAAGGAAGAGCAACAACACACAGAATGTTAAAAAATGGCAAAAAATAGATTTAAGTATAAAATTTGCAAAGCAATTAATATATAATCGAAATCTACTTAGTCCTCGTTGTAGTTGGCTTTCTGATTGCCTGAGAGACAAAAGAGTTCTTAAATCTGAAAGTCCTGCACTTAGGAAAGAGGAGTGTTTGGCTGAACATACGCCAGTAATGTGAAAGCTGAAATTAAGCAGAGCATTGTTGTTTTGCTCATCCTAACCTGATGAAGGCACCGAACACTAGCTCATCCAAATTAAGCAGAGCATCGCCGTTTTGCTCATCCCAACCTGGTTGAAGACGCCGAACCCTCCAGCTCATCCAAAAGACTCTCCACTGTGGGACGGACCTCATCCTGCTTTGTTCCATTTCTCTTGGGCTCCTCCTGAGGGGGAGGGCTAACTCTGATGTCTGGGGCATTGCCATTTTCATAGTGGGTGATGCTGGTGGATGGTAGGGGCGGGGCCCTTTCTTCTGTGGAATCATGAACATCCATCATCCAGCGTGGCAACCACAGGCCAGTTGAAAATATGTGAATGTACCTGTGGTGGGGAATGAAGGTGAGCTCTGTTGTACGGCGTTAAGCTCCAGGAGCAGTCTGTCAAGCTCTGACAAGTTGCTGCCCAGGGCAGAGGTCATGGTGGCCGTCGATGAGTCTGATGATTTTGGTTTGTTTGGAAAGCTGAAAGAGCAAAACGAGTGTTAGCCGAAGCCACGAAGGCTAAAAGCGATGCAGCGTGCACGACGGGAGCAGCCAGCTAACCTGTAGACGTGGTCTTCCTCAATATGAGACGGAGAGCTGCTACTGTCCCTCGACCATGAGCTCCTCTGGGCCGGGCCTAAAGACTGTTAGCCATTTTGACACCAATTATATGCTCGATGAAAAAGCAATGACTTCTTTATTTCTACGGCTTTTCTAATCAGAATCTATTGCAACATGCATTAATGAAGAATCAGAGTAAGTAACTGTTAAGGTTCCTTTGTTGAATTTAAGATTTTTTTCTTTGAAATCATGTCTTTGTGCTCGAGAAAGGGTTCAGCAAAATCGAGTAAAACTCGACATGTGTACCTGCTGTGAGGAGTGGTTCGGCGAACCATTCAGAGCTTCAGCTGAGGGCGGTGGGGGGACTGGAGGTGGAACTGAGAGATCCTGGCAATAATTTTCACTTGAGGGGATGGAATAGGGGGTCTCGTCTGGCAAAAACACAGGTCGCTTTGAAATGTGGGACGTGGTCGATTCCAGGTCAGCCAATAACGCGTCTGCAAGAAAAAGTGTACATGAGCATATTTTGTCACTAAAGGACGACATACTTTATAAAAAATGGACGATTTCTCATATGACCTCGTGATAATAGAACGCCACATTATTTCCTGTCCAAGCACAGCAAGAGATCTATTTTCTATTGGCTGTTGTTTTTGACATGTGGTACAATACGCTTGCAAGTTCATGCTCTGCACAACAGCCCCAAAACCGGGTGAGAACTTCAAAATAGGCCTAAACATACCAAATAATATAACGCCATGATTTGATACACCTTGATATGTTTTTATTTTTAAATTGTACCAGGAAGCATGTCTCTGCAATGACTAGCTTGACTCATGGACTGCTATTCCAGGAGTGGAGAGCCAACACAATGTTTTAGTGAAATCATGTTCAATAGCTAACACAGGGTGCTAAAAAGAAATTTTTTATGCAGAAGATGTATTGTATGGTTGTTTTTACAAGTGTTTATCGCGACATCGAGTATAAATTACGCGCTAGCTATCAGCGCTCGAGTGCTCTTTATCGTCTGCCGAGAGCAGTCGGATTACCGGATTAGGCATTTTAATAGATGCAAATTACTTCAGTGTTTATATTTATTTTTCCTCAGCCAAAAATAAAAATGATTCCTTTATTTTCTTTTATCTTATTTATATTATTCGCTCTTATTTCCAAACAGTCGATACCTGCAGTTCTATGGGGGAAATACAGAATGCTCCGATTACTTTCTAATCAACTACGTGGAAATATTTAGGTTTTGCAGTGGAAGAAAAGGATGGTAAAAGATTGGCAAACAAGACACATACGGGACGTGGACACTTTGTTGGGACTGATGGACTGTCCCAACGGATCGACGTTTTGCCGATGGGCTGAAACAAAAACATCTATGACTGAAGTTCAGACTGTAAAGTTTAGCTCTTGTTCATTGTCAAACTGAGAGCATTGTTTAATAGTGTTTTTCCAGAGGTCGAATTATTTTTAGTTTTTAGTCGGATAGAGGTTGAATTTTTTTTCCTGCCGGTGACTGCATGAAGGGAGGAGCGATGATGATGACAGTGACGAAGGGACGGACGATTGGCTGACAGATTCAAGATTCAAGAGTTTTATTGTCATATGCGTAGTAACACCAAAACAATGAAATTCTTATTTTGTTCACTTCCCCGAGCAGACTACATTCTATAATCAAGCAAATAATAAGGTAGGTAATAAAACAAAACCAAAAATAATAATAATAATAATAATAATAATGCAGCAATAAGGGCAGTAATAATGAACCACTAATACAAGAATAAACTTACAATCTGAGCATATTACGGAGTAGATTGAGTGAAAAGACTGTATACATATGAGGAAGATATAATATTTAATCGTGCAAAATATTATGCATTTGGCAGCTTTCCCGCACTGCGCAGGGTTGTAAAGTGCATTTGTGCCTGTGGTAAAGTGACTGGTGATGCGGCAGAGTAGTGCGTGAGGGATTTGTTCAGGATCCGGATGGCCTGTGGGTAGAAGCAGTTTGCCAGCCTGGCAGTCCTGGCCCTCAGGCTCCTGTAGCATCTGCCTGATGGCAGCAGTACAAACAAGTTGTGTTTGTGAGTGAGTATTGTCCCTGATGAGGTTGTGTGTCCTCCGCAGAACCCTGGTGTGGTAAATGTCCTGCAGTGAGGGGAAGGCTGCTCCACAGATGCGCTGTGAGGTCTTGATCACACACTGGAGAGCCTTCCTTGTCTTGTGCTGTACAGTTGCCGTACCAGACTGTGATGGAGGTGGAGAGGACACTTTGGATTGTACATCTGTAAAAGTTGTCGAGAATCTTTGCTGGCATGTCAAATTTCTTCAATCTACTCAGAAAGTACAGTCTCTGTTGGGAATTCCTGCTGATCTGTCGAATGTTCTGGGACCAAGTGAGGTCCTCGCTGATGTAGGTGCTCAGTCCCATCGATGGTTTGTGATGGTTTGTGCGGCTCTAGCTGCCGCCTTGGGTCTATGATCAGTTCTTTGGTTTTGTCCGTGTTGAGGTGGAGACTGTTGTTGCGACACCAGGCCAAATTATACTGGTGTTGTTTTGGGAGGCGACACAGTCATAGGTGAAGAGTGTGTAACGCGAGGGGATCAGCACACACTCCTGGGGTGTCCCTGTGCTTACAGTTCTGGTGCTGGATGTGCGGTTAATTACAATTTTCAGCTTGAAAAAATGGCAGACCCACATTGACGGAAGGGAAAGGCGGAGCACCGACAACTGATGGCCCAGCAAAAAAATGTAAAATGCCCACCTCTGGCAAAAACAGATTGTCTACTTTTATTTCTTTTTGAATACTAGATTGATTATGTTTGAAGGCAAGCTCCAAAAGATTGAAAACTGTAAAGTTTATATTAGGCATTATTTTACAGTGTACTCAATTTGTGGACTCAATCTTGTGTGACATCCTGCATTGTGGAATTTTTGTCTCATCCCATTCATGATAATGGACTTAAACAACACAAATTGAATGGTCACTGTTATGTGTACTGGTTATTTGACAAACGCTGAAACAAAACAAAAACAATAGGAATCAATCAATCACGCTCTCATTCCAAGCTTTAACCAAAAAGCAATTAAATCACTAATTCCAACATCATGAGTAAACCTACTTTGTGACCTTTCAAAAACATCTCCAACATTCTTTGTCCATTAGTCCTTTACTATTAATAAAACACTGCTGTCAATGAGTTGCTACCTGTCCTTCTAGTTAGCCTCCACCTGTGAGAAGCGTGGATCTGAATCCATGTGATTGTCCTGAACAAAGAAGCTGAGGTGTTTCTGAACCCTGTCCAAGGCAGGGATTGTGTCACACTGCTTAGTGGCCAATGGAATGCAGGAATAAAATAGACTCTTACATCACACAAGAATAGGTCACAACCATCAGCTGCATACTTTCACACCAAACACTTGGAACACTTACAGTCAACGCATTTAAATCACAAGGAAAGGATGAGACGGAGACAAACAAAAAAAAAGGATTATTAAATACATGCAAAGACTCGCATATGGAATCTGCTTATCTGCAGATGCTTTCATGTACATGAGCAAAATTCTTCAGGAAAAAGACACGATCCCTGTTTTGAATGTCATCTCAGTCATCCCGCATCTCCCAGTTCATCTCACTCAGTTCCTACAGTGAATGAGCATAAGTCCTATGTCCCTATAACAGAAACTAACTTAAGGCACAATGCATGTTAGACTCAACGCTCGTTCATATTGCTCAGGTAAAATGACACTCTACGGACATCGATGTCAGTAAAGCATTAAAAAAAACATTCACAAATACATGCACATTTTTATTTAAACTTTAAAAATAGGCTCCATAAAAAGTCATATTCTGTACTTACATTCTTGCTGCACCTGTTGCATGTGTGCATCCACAGCAACGTGTGCTCGTGGAGTAGACAAAGATAGTTAGGGAACAAGAGCGATGATATACTGCTACAGGGGGTGGGGTCTGCTCACCAAACATGCCTGACAGTATCCCTAAGTGACAACTATCAAAGTCATGAGTTGAAAAAAAAACAAAACAATCTTTTCCCAAGATACCAGATAATTATGGTAAATGTAATGTAGCTATTGGAAAGGGCAATACAGTACTGTGCATAATGCGCCAACATAAAACAGTATTACTCCATGGACAAGTCTTGTATGACTCTGGCACAAATGTTCTGACCAATAAACGCTTCTTGGCATCCTGCCCATAGGATACATGTTGAATTCAGATGGTTTACCAGAAACCACATGGGACCCCTGCCTATTTAAAGCCCTAAGCCCAATGAGTAGCTCATGTCTGCGCAAATGAGCTGAAATATCACGGCCTTCTCAAAATAATCTGCACCTGGCGCTGACATACTGAACAAGGTTTCACTGACGTTGACTGTCGCCTACAACACAAAGCCTTCAGGAAGGAAACATACTCGTGTTGGTTTTGACTGTGACAGTTATACATACTGTACACACTTGCCTCACACAACATAAATTAAAAAAAAAAAAAAACTATGAATCAGTGTCACTGTCAAAACACAATTAATTTTTGTTACTTGTTCCTAGAATGCTTTTATACACTGGCAAGGAAATCCCACTGCCATTGGCCTTTTAAAATACCTGGAGGCTGATTTTGCACCATGTTGACTCAACAAAGAACACCCAACAAAGAAGGGATAAACTGGATTAAACCTTGCATGATTGCATCAAAAAATAAACTACGGGTATATCACGATTGCATCATGATTGTTTCTGTCACCAACTAGTGAATGAACACATGTGCAGTAAATAAGTTTGTATTTTTAAAAAAAGTCCTTTCTTACTCTAAAACCACGCAATGAAAGTCTTGTAGGCAAGCAATTTCCTGTTTTCGAGGGGAAAGAGATTTTCCCTGTGGAGGGCAGTACAGTGTTGCGTGAGGATGACAGAGTGTTTTCCCGTGTCACTAGAGTGAGCTTCACAAAGTGATAGAAGCACTCAGATTGAAAACATGCACTGTAAGCCAAGCAACAGACTAATCTTTTCCATTCCAAACAGAGACTTGAAGCCAGAGGACAAAGTCCAATTCTGCTCCAGCAGTATCTGCCTCAAGCGATCATTGTGCAGCCTCTGGAGAAAACATGTCACCCAAAGGTTTACGATTGCTGTTCATCGTTTTACGTGGCTCTATCTGTCAAAGATCTATTACAGACGCGGGGCCCGTCAAATGCAGCGTCTGTGTCTGATTGGAGCTAACCAACAGTCAGTCTGTGGATGCAGTACACATTCTTATGGCCGTGGGTCTTGCGCAGTCTTGTCCGTGCAGTCGCAGGAGGCTCCGCCGCACCGCGGTCTTGCAGTTTTTATCAGATGGATGTGAAGGTTGATGCAGCATTCCACACATTCCTTTGTCCAATGTGCCGAAAGAAAGCATTCAGGCTCGTAGGCAACGTATAATTAGCCCCTATCCAGTCGTTTCATACCCACACCTGTCTTGGCAGGGGGGAAAATTAAAGGCAAGCTGACTCAGTCATGCTTAAAATGAAAATAATGGCGGGGAAATGTCAAATATTAGGAGATGCACTCTGCTAACTTGTGCGTACTTTAAATTCCAGAATAATGGAGATGATACTGTCAAAACTGTAACAATGTATTTACCGCTGAGAGCACCAAAGAGTACAATGCAAATTGAGCAATTTAATCCTTTGGATTAACACGTGGGCCGTGGAGATGGGTCACAGGGTGCACAACTCACCTGTTTACGGACCCACGCTGAAACTCTAGACCAACAGGCCACATGATATTTATATAAAACAAGACCGGCAGCAAATGCGAACAAAGAAAAAAGCCAGTGGAACACAGCGTGCAGGTTCATTAATAGGCAAATTGCGGCTAAAGAAAAGGGATGGATGGATGGACTCAAAGTCTGGACCTTAAAAAGTGAGCTCTTTCTTGCAGATCAGACAAAATTGAGTAGTTTGGAGTAGATTGGTTTAAGTCCAATTCACTGGCTCCACATTTATCACCATGTACTGTGTATGTCAGGAATGTATGTCAATAAGCAGCATATTGTGGTAAGAGATTAGAATAGTACAGGATGTGGAAAGCCTTCAAAGAATGACCACTTTGTTACATGTGCAAAAAACACCGGACACCCTGCAACATATATAGTGGCTGCTTTGTGGCCAATGCACAACTGTTCCTGCTTTTCCTTTTTCAAGACATATACAAGCTCTTGTAACATTCGGTCAGGTCTCGGAGCACAGGGCACAACACAAAACTGATAAGTCATTTGCGTGATTTTCCTTGTGAAGGATTCCAAAATGTGACTTGGACAATTCCACAATTTGTCCAGGCCAGGTTTTGATTACTGTAATCCCGCAAATATAAGACTCACACTTTAATTTAATTTAAATAACAGATTCTTTGTTTTTTCGACACCATTCGAGTAAGATTGATCTGTCAGCCACATAAGCTGGGTTTTTGCACAGATGTACATTTTTTATTTCGGCCGTATTCTTTCATACAATAATTACCGTAACAGGATGAGCTAGAGGGCGGACGACAATTGGCTGTTCGCAGCAAGTGCCTGTTGCATCTAACAGCAGCTCGTGCTAGCAGAAGACGTTATTTTCAATCAAAGAAGCGAGCAGACTGAACCAACGTCCGAGTCCATCCACTTTCTTACACAGGAATATTACTAAAACAGAGCGGATCATGTAAAAGTTAGGATGTCTCCAGTTGATTCAATTAAGAATAGCAAGGTAAGCATTCCGTTCTACTTGCTTCTAAATTGTGATCTTTTGGCATATACACGCAATCATAAAATTGGTGAAACTTTGGGTAATTATGGCAAAATGAACTCGAGCTGCGTGTCAGAGAAATCTCTAAAAGAAGACTAGGACAAGCCTAGCTGCTAAGCAGCAAAAAGAGTAACTCAGACCAGCCAAGATTGACTTTTCTATGCCAGGCATAGGCAAAAAGCTTGGGCAAATGAACTTGTGGGTTTTCCAACGCTAATTCAACGCCCAAGCGCCCCTGCCTGGTTTTTATTAATCCAGCAAAGCATTGCACATTACAAGACCAAGGTCCCGGCTCACACTTTCCTGCGTCAACAGCTTTATCTAAGGACTGAGGCGAGATGAACTAGGCCTGCACACATGGATAACAATGCACACTATTCTAGACAAGAAATAAGCAAATAATGATAACAACCGAATATATGATTTACTTCACACTGCGTCGCGAGGAAAAGAAAAAACAACAGCTTCGAGCGCATTCAAAGTTACACTGACGAGACATTCACTGACCGCTCACATTGTGGAAAATCTGAACAAATATACAATTTACGGATATGAACACAATGAAGATGAGATTTATTCTCTTTTGCTATAGTTTTTACATTGTCGCCAAAGTGTTGTGCGTCTTATACAAGGTAAGATAGAAAATAGCAGAATTTGAAACTAAAATTAAGTGTGCGTCTTAAACACAGCTGCGTCTTATACTTGGAGTATTATGGGAGTTACATTTCTTTGAATTTTTTTGTCATCATTACGGAAGCGTAACGCATTCACTTTAGTGGGGGGGTTACTCGGAGGATAAGCGGCTAAAGAAAAGGGATGGATGGATGGATGGATGGATGGATGGATGGATGGATGGATGGATGGATGGATGGATAGATGGATGGATGGATGGATGATTCATGGATGGATGGATGGATGGATGGAACAAGAAGGGGACATAGGAGTGGATTTTTAATTCCACCCCATCCCACTACCACAAAAATAAGCCATGCCTCACTGAAAACAACTCCCATTCCATCCTGATCCTGTTCAGAATGACTCCCACTCCCATACTATTCCCATTTAAAATAAAACAAACATCTAAAAGGTGCTTTGTTTTTCTTCCTACTATTTAATCCCGCTCGTCATCTTTTTATCCTGTACCGCCCTAATCCCCTGATTACTTAAAGACGTTGGATTCATGAAAAATGTCAGCCTCTACATGCAACATATTGCTATCATTAGCTGGCCCGAGTCTGGCTGATGAAACACTTGTCTTTTTTGCTTTAGCTGGAGTGATTTAAGACCTCTTCTTTCCTTGTAAGGCTCCATGCACCAAACAAACAGTCCGTGCTCAGAAATGACTGAGTTCTTATCAGGCTCCTGCAAAAGGTTAGATACAAAACCCCTGGGTGAACTTGACCTTGACGCTAGTTAATTGTTAGTGTTTTTAAGTTGATGTACTGAGTGCCACTTTTGAATGCAATTACATGCAAATACACCGCTTCAAACCGGACTTACATTTCGTTCATTAATCAAAAGGTTTAAAAGAAAACTGCTGTTAAAGTCCTGACAGCAAGACAATTTGATTAATTTAAAACAAACAAATCTTTGAAAACGTAAGGAACTTCAAGAGCCGATCGTGTCTTGAGCACAGCAGCTGTTGGTGGGTTTTGTTTACGTTGGCCATACTATGGAAAAAAAAAGGATTGTGGGCCCAAAGCTGTCATTTCCAACAGTGGCCTTCAACGCTGACTCTGCTCATTGTTTTTCTCCTGTTTCCTCAGGATGTGGGGCAGGGTCTGTTGCCTCAGCGATGAGGTCAGCCGTGTTGCGCTCCCTTCCCCAGATCCAGAACAGGATGGGTGGGGAGTTCGGGAGCGAAAGTGATTTACGGACACGACTGTCCTTCTTGCCCATTGACTTTTACTGAGGAGCAACCATCATAGGGTGATGACAGCTAGTCGGGTTGAACTAACTGTGCTGCAGAATAACTGGGAAACGGTAGACGCTCGATGCCTTTTTATGTCGTCCGAACACGCAACAGTTAAAAGCAAGTTGGCTCAACCTCAAACTCTCTTTCAACAAGACCTTGCCTGAAAAGTAATCAGCTGATATGCTGGAGTGTTGCTGCACGTGGCAGAGGAGAGTTTTTGTATCTGCGAATGCAATCATCTTCACATGAACAAAATAAACAGCCTGAAATCTGGATTACATCAACAAGTTGTCATTCATGCATCATGAGGTCAGCTTTTTTACTGATGGAATGACAGAATGCTTTTTGTGAAGAGCTGCTTTTAGTTTTGCCTTTTCAAAAAAACATCAGAATTGCTTAAAACAGCTGTGAGTAAGGAAAAACAACTTATTGATACAAGTAGCGGTTATCAGTGGCAAGAGTGGCAAATACAAAGTTGTGGTTAGGAGCTGTGTCAGTCATGTGATTGTGGATGATGAACTCCTCAGGTGGCAATAGTTAGATGAAGAAAATGTGTTGTCAAGATGGTCCATGTTTCACTGACAAACTCCCTTTATACTGTACGTGTGTTTTTTGACTAAGGGAAACGAAATTCTTTTTTTCAATATCGATCAGTTAATTTTGGAGGGGTTTTGTGTACCATTTTATGTCTACAAAGAAAAAACAGCTTTTTATAGATAAAAACACAAGACGTACTTACCTATTGTAATGGTTTCCATTGCTCAGATTTTGGTAGGGGGCGCGAAAGCAGTTCCCACAGGGCCCAAGTCACAATCACTCTGTGATTACTGGCAACCTATGTCTGGTATAGGATGCATCCCAAGAGCCAAGTCACAGTCGCCTGATCTGGACTTTGAAGTAATGCCCAGAGAAAAACTCAGTCTGACTAATTACTGGAGCAGTAATTCTTCGAGGGAATTCCCTTCCTTGGGAGGCGCAACGAGACTCGGCCATGTTTCCAAATAGCTGCTAGACCATTTGTTGACGAGTATGGTTTACACCATGTGAAATAAATACCTAACACACAAAAAAGTGATGGATGATACAGTTGAGCGGTTGGAAGCCATCAAGAACAGATATCTTTCAAAGCATTTGTAATTATCAGGGGTCTCATGTTTGACGGAATGACAGCTCTCCCTCATGGGCTAACATGTATGGAGCCAAGGTCATGACCCAAAAAGTATTTGGCCTTGGAGCTGGCATCAGAGTGATGTTTGACATTCTTCTGCAGCCGCGCCCCCGCCTTCAAACATGAGCTTCTTCAACAAGACTGCAGGCTCCTTTTTAACCAACAATCAGTCCTTTCACTAGCCCAAGGCGGCTACAACTCCATGCATTCTGGAGGAGTTCACACAACAAGGCGAAAACAAAAACATGCGGCCCAATGTCGCACCAATTAATCTACTAAAGCGGTCTTGGACAGCATATAACATATAACAAGTATAACAACACACATGTAACAGGCAAATAAGAAAATGACACCAAACGAAAAAAATCAGAACAAAATTAAAAAGTTCAGAGGTTTAGTTAAAAAGTCACAGCGGTACAGATTGAGGAAGCAGATTGTTGTTGACGCTGATTAAATAAATTCTTATTTGCGGGATACGGTGATCAAGCATTAGCAAAACTCCATGAGTAATTAACTTCTCGTCAAAGGGGTTTGTAATTGTTGATAGACGCCACAGAAGGGTGGCAAATAACTACATTCAAATGGTTTCCCTGCCACCTGGCTGACAATGGACGGATCAAAAGGACTATGCCTTCAGCACAAAGACTGCAAGTACTCATCTTTTCAGTGATGACGGAGGGAGGATAGATTTGACATTTAAAAAAAATCCATAAATTTGCAAACGCAGGTCAATTGACTGTGGTTAATAAACAAATCACTCCCATCGCTAAATAAACCTTCATCTAAGGCCCAAATCTCCCATGAACTCATTGTCATATTTGCCTTACAGCAATATTTAAGAATATGACTGCAAAAGCAACACTACTACAAGATAGCAATACAAATATTAATTTGCAAGACAATGTTACGATATTGGTGAATATCACGCTGGTTTCCCAGGGGAATTTTCGTTCTAAACTTAATGGTGTTTATAACATTTTGGTGTAACTACAATGTCGATGCTGTGTGAGCATTCCGAACCATATCTTTTATGCGGCTTTGCTGAGGCTCATCAATAAATCAAGTGTCACTGACTGGATCTCAAATCTCATCATTTGGATTTGTAGAGAATGTCCTCGTTCCTGACTTATCTTCTGGTTAAACATTTTTGAAAAAAAAAAACTGACAAGGGACAGTCAGGCCTGTTTGGTCGCCCATCAACTCCACACACAATCAGAAACTTGATCAAGCTGATCAAAAGTTCATCCAAGCGGTCTGTAGAAAATATGATTAATGAAGCACATTCTAAGAATTATTAACGTGGAGAACCGCTGACGTTTTAACGCGGGGACCTTTAAAAGGTAAATGCTAGCGTTGGGCAGCTGCTAGGGCAGCGCTATGAGGATTGGGAAAGAAACTCCAAAGAGTTAAAACGTGAAAAAATAAATGTGAAATGCAACCTGGGTGCACGGCGAGCCTCTACAAAGAAATGCGTCTCAAAGTGTGTGGAGAAACTTTTCCTCGTCAAGTTGACTCCCCGCCCAGGGTTCCCCGCTACGTCGGCTTTCTCGATCTCGAGCGCGACCCCTTCCAGTGCAACATTAGGCGAACTACTCACCTAGGTCGTCCATGCTAAATGCCTGCTTCGACCGGCGTAACTCGGTGCTCCACAAACTTTCAAAAACTGAGCCAAATGCGGGGTTTCCTCCTCAAACTTCACCGCTGCTTCTCCTCCTGGAAGTTGGTCAGGGTCGTTCACGTGAACGCGCAAACTGTGTGCGTGATACGTGTACTTGTGCTGGAGCGCGCCCAAGCTCTTCGCGCGCATGGCGACATCTAGTGGCCAAAGTAGCACAAGAAGTCTTTGAAGAAGTCTGGCAGCACAAATGTTTTTCCATGCTTCACGCTTCATTTGAGTTCGTAACCTTCTGACGATTTTCTTTAGTTTTATGCTTTGATGAGGAGAGAAGGGGCGTTGCAGCTTGTGGAATCCTATTTAGTGTACAAAATGTGATCCCCCCCCCCCCCTCTCAATAGGCGGGGTGCACCCTGAACAAATCGGTCAGTTAGTGCGAGGAAAATGTGTTTCACCCACCCACCCTTTTAAAGTGTCATCGCAAGTGTTCTTTGACGTTTTGTCTGAAGACCCCCAACCCCCAGATATTTTCCAAGGAGCTTTGTATAACCATGTGGGATGAGGAACTGCATTTGTATTTTACAAGTAGAATGGTAATCGGGTATGCGTTTTTTTAACTTAATAACTTATTGTAAAATATAATGTTATTATTTTCAGTGCAAAAAAAAAAAAAACATGACACTCAATGGGGTTTTTGTCACATGATTGCAACATCCACTGACTCAAAAAGTTAAATTAAGTCCAGTCAGAAACAATAGAAATCAAACTAGATTAAAAAAAAAGGTTTTATTTTAAATCATTTGTATACTACATTTGTGTGAAGTTAAACAATCACAGGTGGAAAACTGAAATATGCGCTCACATGCTACTTCAATATAGAAAGTTGAATACCTGAATGAAGGCATGTATATAGCTCAACATGAACTGCTCATGGGTATTGGCAATGGCCGGCAAATTTTAAAATCCATGGAGGAAAGAAACATGATAATATTATCAATAAAGGTAGCAGTTTTGTGTATTATCAACGATCATTTCAGAGAAATGAAAATTATACCGTTGTCAAATGTCAACCACTTTCAACTTCCTCTCCTCCTTTTCAGTGAGCGGCTCATTGTTGACAATTTTATCATGCAAGCGGTGGTGTTTTCCAATGCCCAGCTTGGGTAAGCCTCTGTTCAGACCCTCCAGCAGCACACAGGACTTACACAACGTCTGACTGGAGATATAGCCACACTTGCTGCAAGTCCCCTGCACAGGCATCTTCACGCCATCCCGTATGGAAAGATTCTCTCCCGAATGGATGATGTCAATGATGGCGCTGGAACGTATGCTCTCCAGATCTTTTAAAAAGGTCCTTGCGTGGCCACGATAAGCGTTGGGAGAGTAGATGCATTCGGTGGAAAAGTAGTCCAACTTTTTGAAATAAGCATACAAAACTATCTCTTTCTCGTAGGCGTATTTGAGAGGCTTGCAGCGTGGTACCACCCCGTCGCCCTCGCTGTTTGTGGAGATGGCCGTACAACGCCGTAGACGGGCGATGTCCCCGCGGAGGACGTTCATCAGCACGGTTTCTGCTACATCATCAGCATTGTGACCTGCGCCAAACACACGTTAGTCTTGTGGTGATGTTAAATTATACATTATACAGCATTAGAATATAATAGTGTACTACCATTAGAATACTGTGAAAAATCCTGAAATTAGAATACGGTATGCCAAAACATTCTAGATTGCTTTGGCATTACCTGTGCAGATCTTGTCCACTTTGAGCATAACAGCTCCCCTATCCAGCGCCTGTCGTCTGAACACGCCGCAGAAGGTGCAGTTATTTTTCAGTCCCACTTGCTTCACAATAGCGTCCATTGTCCAGCCGTACAGCTCTTCATATGAGACGATCTTTAGCGGGAGCTCATATTGTTGCTGGTTCCTCTTCACCGTCTCCAAGGAGTCATCTCTATAACCAGTGATGCCCTCATCCACAGAGAGGAGCATGAGATTCAAGCCGTACGAGTACCTCTCGTTTAGGAGCTTCATCACGTGCGCGAGAACCGTGGAGTCTTTGCCACCAGATGCAGCGATCGCAACGGTTTCACCGGGTTGGAATAGTTTGGCCGCCACGATTGTTTGATGTACCTCCTCTTCAAAGGCCCGGTAGAAGCACTCCTTACACAAAGAGTGGCCCGTTTTGGGACGTTTCAGCATGGCACGCTTCTCAGCACAACTGCTGCACTGGACAGGCATCTTGGCTGTTGGAAAATGATATGGTTGACACCAATCCACATGCAACAAGCAAACATTTTCTGGTGTAATACTGGCATTTTCAATTTCAAAAATAGCCTTGTCTTTGATGTTTGCATACCTGTAGCAGAATATCAGATTAGACAGTAGGCCTAAAGTGTACTGTATAAAGGGGTGCTCAAGTTGTTATAGAGTAAGTATAGATACGTTGTTATCATGTTCTTGATTAGTAGCCTGTTTGTTTTTTGTTTTTTTTTTTGTAGAAAAACATGTAAGACCCCATAAATCGAGAGGTCGACGAAAGCTAAATAAATGACCATCAGATCTCACTTATTTCGGGGAAATGCCCAACATGAATTGCAAATGACGTGCAAATTTACAAAAGGAGCGTGCCAAGAAACAAACAGGAAAAACCTTTCCTGTGCATTAGTGTCTAAACAAGTCAACATGAACGTGTTGATGCAAGAAGAACGTACGTTATTGTCATCGTAATTAACAGTTGTTTTCTTCATAATAAAACGATGTATCTAGGTTCGCGTAAGATGGATATAAAGTAGTAATCTACACGTTTATTGATAATGTTGAAAAAGTTCCACTTTGACGATGTGCATGCCTCGTTAGGTAGTACAGCCTAAGTTAGCGCGGATTGCTATTTGTGTAAAATGTTTCATACCGTTCAAGCGGAGCCAGTTAGAATGAATGCCAAGATGAAAAACGAAAACAGAATAAAAGTGTGGACTTCTGTTGCTGGATTAATTAGTGTCAGAGAAAATCGGCACGTTTATTAGTAGCATTGTGATTAGATAACTGCGGATGTTGTCCATCGGCTTCAATGAGCCACCGGAAGTCCAATCCTAAACAGCGCACCCTATTGATGACGCCATGAAAGTCAAATGTATAGAAGAATGTTCTCCAACGGTCTACCTAAAAGATGAATACAACTAAACTGAAAATGCAAAAATATACTACAACAACCTGATAGGTGGAAAGAGGAACTTTACATGAAAAGAAAACAATGGAAAAAAGAAAATTCAAACTAAAGTAACACAATTCTTTGCCATTTTAACATTACAGACAATTGACCATTACGTGTCAATTAAATTTCGAAATTTAAAAAACATAATCATAAACTTATGTGCTTTGGCTACAAACTTCTATGCTTTGGCTACGGATGAGGAAATGATGAGTTTTTCATCATTATTGACAAAAAAAGGAAAAAAAATCCACCTTGCACATTGTGCCACAATGTGACATGAAAGGAAGAGAAAAATGATCAATTTGAGAGCAGCGTTATGGTGACATCAAAAGACCCTAAAGACCCTAACCCTAACCCTAGTCCAAGTGCTAACAGCAGCACACCACCCAACTGGAATCTGCACTCATCACTGGAGTGCTGTTGCTAGTGGGCGCTGCCCAATGACAAGCATAAAAAAATCCCCATAATATTTGTCTGTGTGAGTTGTTGAGCAACAAATCCTTTCCAGATAGCATATCTGACCACAATGGATGGATTAGTCATAATAATGGTCAAATTTTGCATGTACTGTTCTTGTTGCAAGTGCACACATAGTGCCGCTGTCAACACACTCTCTGACCTCTGTATGACTTCTCATCCTTTTGTTTAATACTGTATGTATTGACTGTATAAACTAAGGACCTCTTGTAGTACTTATCCACAACCCCCTGTTTGAATCCTGTCCTCGTGAAGAAGAACAAGGCACATTGTGGTATCTTACTTATCTTCATTTGTTTTATATGTACGATACGGCTTAGGTCTGTCATACAAACATTTGCTGTAATTATGTTTCCCCATCAGCATTCATGCAGAAATTTGAGTTCCTGACGACAGCTTGAGCAGACAGCTAAAAAAGTGAGATGGTGAAGCGCGTTCTGCTCATTTTCACGGCACAGACACATTTACTTGGAGGAATGTAAGCAAGAAGGAATTTATTCATTTGCTTCAAATGATTCACTTCTGCAACAGCTGCAATGAGTTGGCCTATTGCTGCAGTTTGCCACTAATGAGGGGAAATGGTCATTGCTGGATAGGAGTAAGCTTGCAGAGGTCAAGGTTCATACTAGGAAATACTCATTAGCTTAGTTGACGGGGTGAAAAGCACCCCTCTGATGCCACTGCATGTCTCTGATGCGCCGGACCGACTGGATCTGTGGGATTTGGGCGCCAAACTCCATGTTGTCCTTATACTCGCCCTTCTCAAACAGGTACTGGTAGCCTCTGTAGCCCGGATACTGGTAACCCACCCAACTGGGTTGTCAGGAGCAAAAGAGCAAAAGGACAGCAATTAGTTGAGTTCAATCGCAGCGCACGGTGACCAGTTTTAGATGGACTCACGTCCCGCTCTGAACTCGGACAGAGGAAACCCTTTCCTGGTAGCCGTGCGCGTGAAAGCTGGGGACGTCATCATCGATGATTTCTATCTTCTTCCCTGCAAAGCTGGGGTTTTCATACAGGACGATCTTGTGCTCCTGGCTGTCCTGTGGAGGAAAACAAGCAACAGCAGAGTGTGTGACCTTCTAATGAGCCATGATGATGATTAATTTGGCTTAAAACCTTTATCCTGGAAAGATGTTTTTGTGGCTCTTTTTGTGTGCCCTGTAATAATATTAGGGGGCAATGCTTTGTATATGAATGTAAATAATTCTGTATGCACAGTTGCGCTGGAAAAAACACCTTATTTTGGGGGAGTAGCGGTGGGGTCACATTAATTTAACACCTGAGGGAATGTTTTACCCAACTCAGGCTTTTTGATGCGTAATACCAAAGCATCCAAAAAAAAAAAAACTCTAGCAGGCTAAAATATTGCTTCAATTGCCAAAACATGACGACTTTCCTAATGCCATGCTGTCATACTTTCTAAATGCTTGCAAACCGTAGGTTGAGAGGCACACGCTATAGTCAAATTCAGCCCATGTCAGGCTCATTTATTGCCAATAAAAATTGGAAATCTTGTCATTTTTGGACATATTGAACAGCTGATGTTTTATTATGCATTTCCCCTGATTTTTGCACGAATCCTTTCAACAGTAACTCGCAAACGGGGTGCGATACAAAATTTTGTGTTGACATCCCAAAACCACTGGGTGGTGCAAGAGGCCAATTTATGACATCTGCAAGCCTTTCAATGACTTTGTTGATTGGCTTAGCCTGTACTCCCGTAATGCAAAAGTCTTTGAAAGTCATACTACTCTAATATTGACATATAAAATATTCCTATTTCAGTTTCATAAATATATAAATATACAGCATAGATACTTTTGCTATTATCACTTTTTTACAGTTATTGTACATAAAGAGGATGTTGGTCCTCCCTGTCCAAAAATGTATACTGTACATGCATTGATAGGGCTGATGCCACTGAACAAAGGGCTGGAGGTTGAAAGTAAAAATATATTCATATTCATATTGTTATGACCATTTTCAGAAATAAACATTTATCTGATAAATAAATCTTTATCTAATAACTAATTAACTTTTCATGTACACTGCGTGTTTTCCATTTGCCGGTGACTGAAAATGAGATCGTATGTGCTCAAGGGTCAAGTAACGACCAGTCACGGCTCACATATTCTCTAGTTTTTGGTTATTTGACATTCACAAGCTGTGCTGTGATTGGTCATTACCTGAGCCATTAAAGATAGTAATTAGTACAGGACAGGTAATGAAACTATCAATCTTCTACTGCTTAAAATGATTAAATAATGGGTAGAGAGGACTTGTACAAGTATACTGTTACTGTTCAGACCAAAAAAATAAATCAATAAAAACTCACTTTCAGGAAAAAAAAAAGCTTTCTCACCACTTTAATTGGTCGGAAGGCAACGATGGTGTCACTGCGCCTACTGTTGGTCCAGGAATCCCAGCGAGGATACTCGCCCTTCTCAAACACATATTGCTCGCCCTTGCAGTCCGCCTGCTCATATCCCACCCATCTGAGGGGAATGAAGAGAAAGACATGCAGGGCTGTGATCTGTGTGATGAACCCGCATCGTCGTCTCCTCCTTCAGTTACACTTTGAGTCCATCTCTAAACCCACACTCACGGTCCGCAAAGCACCAGTATGGAGCCCACTTTCTCCACGCCAGCTTCCTGGAGGTTGTTACAGGGACCAGTCAGCTCATGGCACCGTCCTTGGAAGTTTTCCTGCTCGTAGATGACCAGCTGCGAGGCAAAAGCGGAAAGAAAAGCATAAGGTTAAGGAATTAAGTTGCTGCTGACAATCAGGTGCAGAGGGAAAACCTGGATGCTTGAATAACGCAAGGGCTGACTCCAAAAGGGAAAAGTGACCATTAATGAATGCTTTGTAGTTTTTATGCAAAAAAACTAAACAATAAAAAACCCTAAAAACATAAAAAAAACAAAAACAAAAAAAAACCTTGAGTGCACTGGAGCCTGGCTGCTGCTGCTTGGATGCAGGATTCTGGTGGTCTGTGGCCATAATAAATTGATAGGCAAAGATGAAACTGAAACAAAAAACAAGCTAGTTTTATGACTTCTTCTACAGTATGTAGACAGAAATTAACATATACAGCTAATTGCATTATCTGAAATATGAGCTGCTGAATCAGTCCAAAGGATGCATTTTGATATGCTGGTCAGATATAGAGTTATAAAGATTCTTTCTAACTGCTAAAGAACAGAACTCACGTTAGCACCTATAGAGACAATACAGCTTTTTTTCAATTTCATGTATATAAATCAACATACACAAAAATAAAATTGCTTGTCAAAAACTGAACATTAGATATTTGATTTAATTTGACTCCTATCAATGTTTTACACATTTTTTTCAGGATAAAAGTCCAACACTGGACACACACACTGTAATATTTGAAAATACTATTTGATTAGCTTTCCATGTCCCTTTAGACGAGAATTGCTGATCTGAAGTATTTATTTAACGACGCATTCATTCAGAACAAAAGCATGCGTGCATCATTTGGGACATGGCAATAGCCACTTCTTGCAACCTTTTTCTACTTTCTTCTGCCAGTTTCAACCAAAAGCTGCAAATATCCGAATGACGGCTCACTTCAAATAAAATTTTATCCAAGGTGTGAAAACATTTGGCTTGTAAGAGTAACACATTTGAATGTCAATATGTCAATAAGCGCAACGCAGTAATTTAATTTGAACCCATCACAGAAATGGTTATCAAAATACAGAATAACGGAGATGAAGTCTTACCGGTGCCAGTCTGTGCCAGTGTGGTTGCGATGGTGCGCTGCCCTCAATTTATACGGGAAACGCAGGGGTGGAAACTCTGCCAGCATTACCCACCGTAACCGTGCCAGCACGCAGAGAGGCCTGCCATAGGCCAGGCAGACTGAGTTGAGGGGTCACTGTGTAGATCCCACCCCCCACGCTGGGGGGTCACACCCCCACAAAGTAATTTCATTAGTTGTCAGTTTTATCCAGCCAGTCATTGTTCCATATCCCCATGATTCAGCACAAACAGCGCCAAAACGTCCCCACCCACAATGAGAGAGAGAGGAGAGTGAACATTCCTGGGACGGGGCTTATGGGAGACATCGCTTGGAAAATTAGTGTTCATAATGCAACATGTAGAGGAAGGAATACATGTTCAGTAAATTATGTAAATAGGGAATTTGTAGGATGGCAACCAAAGCCAACTGAAGTTAAACAATAATTTTAAAATACTCTTTTAGTAAACAGTTTGTAGTCCCATGTATTAGTTTTAGCCTCTAAAAAACAATTATGCAAAAAAAGAAGAAGCTCTTTAACACTATTATTATTGTTGCTATTTATATCTAAATATATGAGACATGTTATTGCTAGTATTCCTCAAGAGATCATGTATTGCGCAGCAAGTAAAAACCTTACCTTTGTGGTGTTCATCTGAAACATTATTCTATTGTTTGTATGCTGCTCCTGAAATTTGGCACATCTAATTTACGATACATGCAACTTGAGGGCTTACAATGGTTTGTTAAAAATAAAACTTTATTTTCATCAGTTCATTCAGTGTTTATTTATGATGGTCAACTATTTATTTGTGGCAAATTGCCAATATAATTTCAGATTAAAAGATAGATTGCTATTTGATTTTGCCAAATGTTACCCCTTTTAATAGCGGCTGCCTTTGTTGTGCAAAGTAGGCATTGTTTACAGAGGTGAACCCAATGCATGAGTTCCTTTACTGTTAAGAAGATGTATTTTTGGAATTTCAAGATGACTTTTTGTGTGGTGGCTGCTGATTCTTATTTTATGGAACAGTTGGGTAGCATAAGACGTTAGAACAGCTACAGTAAACAATGTATGCAATAGTTAGGATATCGTATTCTCGGATGTTATTCTTGCTAGTATGATGAACATAATGAATGCATGGTTATCCATATCCCATTCAACATCTCACACAAATGAGGTCTGGTCTTCATCAGTTTGATTTACAGTTAAGAAATACGTATGTCTCAATTTAGGCTCTGGGTGATATCATTTTGCCCATGACACAAAAATATTTTTGGGACTTTCTGGAACATGGCTTGAATTAAAATTGCTTTTCCTTACTGGTGTTCTGAAGAGAAAAAGCATTGCAGGACGTACTCGGATGACCAGTCTCTGAGAAGGTCATTACTATGAATGATCAAATATTTTCAGTTGCGTTTGGGCTGCTCGTGGCCGAGTAATCTTAAAATTGGCATTTTGATGATTGGCTTACAATAGCTCAATACCATAAAGTTGGTAAGCGAGTGATGGATCAGACAATGAGGACTATAGAGTGGAATGTGGTGCTCTATGTTTTAATTGCAAGCTTCAATACAGTTCGATACAGTTTCTTTACCGTTGACTGACGCCAATCGTGTCATGACAGAACACTGTGTGGCCTCTACGTTACAAAAAGGTGGAAGACTGGAATAGTCTCAGTTACAAGAAAAAAAGTCACTTTCCTGCAACGATTACATGTCATCTACATTTTGACTGATTACAAGAGCATAATTCACAACCACCATTTCCAAGTCAAACAACTTTTATTGGCTACGGACACATATGGCACTCCTCTGTGGGGACAGGCAGCATTTGCATTTGTCATGGTTAGTGAAGGCCGCGACCAGGCTCTGTGTGGAGCTTGGGAGAGGCAGGTTAGGAACCTTTGGTTGTAGGAACAGGGGGCGCCGGGGCAGGATCTGGGTCCGGAGCAGGAGTGGGAGGCGGGGCCGGGTCTGACGCAGAGAAGCACCCCCTCTTGTGCCACTGCATGTCCCGGACCCGTCTGACAGACTGGATCTGAGGTTCAGGGGCCTCCCAGTCATTCCAGTGCTTGAAATCCCCGAGTTCGAAGATAAACTGGCGCCCCCTGTAGCCTGGGTACATGTAAGCGACCCACCTGGAAAAGTGGAACATGCATGGGAAGGTCAAGTGCATATTTACCGTCAGGCTAGCGAGAGAATCTGAAAGAGAGCTTACGTTCCCTTGAGCGCTTTGACACTCGCGACGCGATCCTGAAAACCGTGGCCCCACAAACTGGGGACGTCATCGTCAATGATCTCCATCTTTTTACCGGTAAATCCAGGATTCTCAAACAAATGCAGCTTGTGCTCAGCACTGTCCTGAAGACGGACAGCGGACACAGAATGCTGACTTGGCAAGACAATGTTGATCGGCAAGAGATTCTTAGCAACGTAGTGCGTCCTATACCCACCACTTTGAGCGGCCTTATAGACAGGAGAGTGTAGCTGTTCTGACTGTTGGTCCACGTGTCCCAGCGAGGGTACTGGCCTTTCTCCAGAATAAACTGTTCTCCTTTAAAGCCGCGCCGATCGTAACCCACCCATCTGCCGGAGGGCGGAGAAAAAAAAAAGAAACAATGTGATCAAAACGACACATTTGATCTTGCGTATATTTTGAATTTAGATGGAATCTGACAGATTACTCACGGCCCGGACTCAACAATCACGGAGGCAACTTTCTGCAGGCCCTTCTCCAGGACATCTTTACACTCTGTTGAGAACTCAGCCTTGCTACCTTGGAAGTTCTCACATTCAAACAGCACCACCTAGGTCACAAATATAAGGTTGCTGTGAGACGTTAAGATGAAAAGAAGTTGATGTGTGGCTTCTTTGGCACGTGCAGGAATCTAATACCTTGTATGTGGCTCCGGCTCCACCCTGGCTCTTCCCCGCGGGCAGCTGCTCCGGGGCACTCTGCTGTTCTGACATTTTTCCAATGGCTCCTCCACTTTTGAGTTACCCCCGCACCAAGAAATGACATTGAGCGTTATGCGTTCAGTTGGAAAACTGAGCATACAGGACATTCTGATCTGGCAGTCACCGTTCCAAAATGACTTGCAGGCGTACGTGTATGTAAATAGCGTATGTTAGTTGTTTTTCAATTCCGATTCAAATTACAAGTAGATCGTGGTTGATGTGATGAAGTTGGGCGGAGGTTAATTCGCGAACGACACAAAGCACATTTGACTCAATTCGGCTAAACGGCACGGCGTAAGAATTCTCCATTAATGTTCATTGATGCAGTTTCTGACTCCAAATGCTTAAAAGCCCATTCCAATTGATCCCGCATCCGGATGGAGACTTTACCTGGGTATGACTGCTAGGAAGTGGCACTGGTCCCTCTTTTTCAAAGCCACTTGGTGTTTGATGGGGTTGAGCCATAGAGGGCATTGGACAGGGGGGTATTTATGGTTTATTTCTGGCCACAACAGCAGAAAAGAGGGAGCTGTCGATACAGCAAGTCTGTCGCTCACATTGTGTCCATAGCGTTACCTCTCAATAGGCAGCTATGTTGGCACAGGCTGCGCTGCCTGTCCGCCTGCCTGCCAAGCAACACTGCGCATCGACACAGGGAGACAGAGCCAAGGGGATTGCACAATCAGCCTCACTCAGCATTAACATAGAAGGATATAACCAGGATCGGCTTGGCCGCGCCGTAGCTCCTCACAAAATCCAGAAGTGTGTTATCAAAACCGAATTAGCGATTTAAAGATTCGGGCGACAATGTATCAACAAAGTCAAACAAGTTCTTTGAGTAAAAATGACAGTGATGACACAGCGGTGCTCTTTTTTTTTTTTTTTTTTTAATCATTTAACAATTGATTCACTTGAGGACACTGGCCAGACAACACAGTGCATTATACATCTGTACTTTCAAATAAAAAAAAAAAAAGATGGACAAACCACATATAAAAGAAATCCCAAATTCATGTATGTATATACAAAAGAAAAAAAAGCTGCAATCACACATTCATCCACACATTGGTCTTGCGTTGCAGGGACATTGTAATGTGTTCACCTGTATGCATGAGAGAAAACATGACCAATGAGGTCAGTGCTGCTATGCATCATTTGACAAAGTGCTTTAGAGAAGTGAATAGGTCAATGGCAACAATTTGTGGAAGATTACAGCTAATTTATACAGCAGTCACATGTATGGAACCCTCCATGCAGCATGATTTGAGTCAAGTAACAATGGAGCAGACGAAGTATCGCGCTGCTGAAGCGGTGCGATCTAAGTTCTTGTGACTCTCGACCGCTCGCTTTGAGCAAAGCCTGGCACCAGAGATTGTGCATACACGTGATTGAAGGAACACACATTGTCAGAGCATCATTGAGGTGTGTGTGACATCAGCTAGGCGCTCTATGGCTTTTGATGAATGCTTGATCAATAAAGTGTGACAGAGTGAACATGAATAGTGTTCTCATACAAAACTGAAAAAGTATTTGTGCCGTTAGGAGTGTTCGTGATGTACAGTCAATTGCTCAGAAGCCCCACCCCTCCCATCCCGCTCATACAGACAGACACAGCGAGAGAGCGTGAGAGAGAGGGAGAGCGCGAGAGAGAGTGAGAGAGAGAGAGAGAGAGAGAGAGAGAGAGAGAGAGAGAGAGAGAGAGAGAGAGAAAAGAACTGAAACAAAAAATGTGAAACTAACATAAGGAGCGTATCAAAGCAAGGCATTGGAACCTCTATGGTAATAGAACAACATTTTTTTTCTCTCTGTCATAATAAAACATACAAATATAACATCTCATGATTACTTACATGATATACATTCCATCTAATAACGTGGTAAGCAGCTTTTAAGTTCAACAAGGAACCATTAGTATCTAAAATATTGATTTATGGCAACGCTTGTGTGACTTCCATCAATGATTGACGACAAAAACGACATACGCAGTATCACTGACTTGTACGTAATAGGGGGACCAAATATAAACGTGGTGGTTTGTACCGCCTGGCTCACCAGCATGCGGGGAATTGTGCAGCGGTCCCTCAAGTTAACCAGTTCCTGGCGCGCAGGCTGATGGGAGGAATTCATCCAACATCCACTCCCAAACTACTTTTGGTCCCGAATGAAGTGTCACTCTCCAAGCAGAGCTCACCAGTGTAGATGAAAGGGAGATATAAGCAGAGCGGCTGGGTGTGTCCTTTTTTTTTTTCACATGCCCCCTCCTTGTTTATATTTTTGCAGGAATTCTCTATAAAAGGCACCGTGCAGGATGATCAACCCAGACAGAGAGAACCAAAAGAAGGAAAAAAAAAATCCTCAGCAGCAGATTTTCCCCTCCAACTCTCTGAATTGAAGGTTAAGGCCTCTGTTTTGTATACATCTGTTTCCGAAGGCAACCTTGGGCAGAGTGGCAAGCGTTACAAATGAAGATTACACAAACATGGAGTTAAAAAAAAAAAAAGAAAGAAAAAGAATACATTCCCTCACCTCTTCTGACTTAGCTTTCATTTTCATATTGACTCAAGCGCTTCTTAGACTTGAGCTCTTTCAACCACTGGGGGGATT
Source organism: Hippichthys cyanospilos (assembly GCF_059441005.1). Lineage (NCBI taxonomy): Eukaryota > Metazoa > Chordata > Actinopteri > Syngnathiformes > Syngnathidae > Hippichthys > Hippichthys cyanospilos. The sequence goes on along the minus strand of NC_142369.1, from coordinate 29,915,337 downwards.
CCTCCTCACTGAAAAAAAGAATAACAGTCAGAGATCTCGGAGTGCGAAAAACGGCATGCAATTCAAAAAAAGTTTTCCAAAGCTGGCACCACGTACCCGTTCTCTTTCCCGCCAGACGGGGGAAGTACACGAGCGGCCCGAGGCAGGAAGGGCGATTTGGGGGAGCGAGAAAGAAGGGACGGAGACGGAGAGGGCGCATCAGTTTGATTGTCAGAGTCACTCCTTTTCTTCAATTGGACCTAGCAGCAGAAATTGAACAAAAGGTTGACAGTGATTCCTTCTCCTGGATTTTGCACACTTTGCTGAATATTGACCTTTAAAGCTTGCGAGTCCACCCCAGGGAACAGGGCAATCCTTTGTGGCTGACAAGCAGAAGGAGCAGCGCCGTCCGCCCCTCTGGCCGGCTCTTCGCAATCGACTTCATCCAGCTTACGCTCAACCTTCTCTTCTGTCAGGGAAACACAACATAAGCCGATTTGTGAGTAGAATGCCATTAAAGGGGCCCCCCCAGCACGATTCAAATTTCCACTGTTTTATGCACGACGTGCTAAGATGCTGAAACACCTTTTGCTGTACTTTCGAGCAGCTTGTCAGTTCCCATGATGCGTCACGGGACTTTTCCATCATAGATTTGTTAATCATAACTGTGCAAGTGTTTTTATGTGAATCATAACTTGTTGAATCCAGTCCTGATTAACTGTCCATTAAATATGTTCCACATTGTTAACATGAAACCGTGACTGTGTGCAAGAAATTAAAACCCCTTTCGTTCCATACTAAAATAAAATTTCCATGAATTTATCTTAAAAAAAGTCCTTCTTTCAAATTGACAAGGATGAAATGGCACAAATGTTAAAAAAAAATACTGTAATAACAATAATAATAATACACTGGTAAGCCCACATAATGGGGCCCAAAACGTTTTAACATTTTTATTTAGGATTTTTTCATCTTACTGAATCGGGAAATTACAATGATTTTTTTATTTTTTTTAATTAGTGCTAGTTTTTGATACATTCAGAAATTCTAATGATATGCAAGTACTGTCTTTTTGCTATGAGTTTTAAGAGACTGTTTTTGTCCTACAATATTATTTACATATGTTGCTATAAAAAGAAAGATGGCAATGGTGCCGTCCACATGCAATTCATTTTTCAGGTAAAAAAAATTAAAATGACAGGCTTTAATAGCAATAAACAAATAACAGATACTGTCAAAGCACAAACTACTTTTAGCAAAGATTTAGGTGTATTTCATGAAATGTAAAGGCACAATAATTATTAATTGTAAAAAAAATAACTCAGATCTGAAAACTCAATCAAAAAGCTAAATCAAAGAAATGGTTGCCATTTTCAGACTTTGGAGCCCCAAATTATCCAGAAATTATTCAAAGGGGAGTCAACCGCTAAATTTTGTTTAATATAATAAGTTCTATGCAACTCTCTAGTCTGAACACAATATTATGATTAATATTGTGCTTGTGGAATATGAATAAAGCTGCAAAATCCAGCCGTGTTTATCCATCTCCAGCGTGGACCATTTTGCTACTTGATAGAATGTGACATCTGAAGTAAATACAGAAACTCAAAAACCAGGTGAGTCGTGATCGGTCATGACTTGAACCCTGAATTGAAGTGTGACGTCAGTCCCAGTTGAGAGCAAGAGGCAAAACGTCTGCTCCATGAAATAGATAAAAGTGGGTTGATTTAGCCGCTCAATTAATCTTCCACAAACATAATATGAATAAGAATACCCTGTTAACGTTGGTGAGGGAATAATGAACATATAACAGTAAAGAAGATGTTTGAGTTGATTCCCCCTTTAAAGAAATGTTAACAAAAGAGAAAAGCGGGAGCATTGTTTTCCTAAAAAAATCATTGTTTATCTTGACTAAACACAATATGGAGAAGTACAACAATCAGAGAGGGAATTAAATTCCTAGAATTTGGACAATTTCCAATGAAAAGGGCCCTCTAAACAATTAACTGATTTTAAATGCAAGAATTGGTTTAATTTGCCATTAAATATCTAATATTATTTATATTTAATACTTAACTTGTATAGTGTTCAGTATACTGCACGTGAGGACGTTTTATGGACAGATAGATGGAAAACACACCTGTGGAGTCTCTGTAGAGCCAGTCCTCTGCGGTGGCCTCCTGTTCCCCAACTTGAGTAGCGTTTTGACGAGCAGCTCTGGAGGGGCGCGTCCTGGGTGCGCGCTTTTTTCCAAGTTGGACTCTGGACCGTTGGACACCAGTATCTAACAGAGTGATTGGGGCCTAAGAAACACAGACACAAAAATAAATGATTAAATTCTATGGTATATTTGGGAATGAGCAGATGCATGAATACAGCCCTGAGTTCTATTTCAGGAACCTCGATTTAATTACACATGACACTTACATCAGGGAACAAGAGCGGCTGCTTCTCAGATTTAGAGGGCGGATGCACACCATCAATACTGTCATGTACGCCTTGTGGGTGTGAAGGAGTCGTGTTCCTAGGCGAAGGACTGAGGTTACTTTCTGAGCTGGGAGTAGCAGGGGTTAGGCTAGAAAATGAGACAAAAATAGAAATTGAGCTTGGCGTGGGAGATAAATATGTTTAATGAAATAGTTGTTTTAACATGCGCATCAGAAGAGTCTTTTCAAATGAATTTGTTGCACGATGTGATATTCAATTATGACCGCAAGAGGTCAGTAAAAGTCGCTATTTAGAAGACTGAAGAAACTGTTCCTGTGTTAACGTCACAGAAAATGGGTAGATGAAAGGAATGTCACACAGTGATCCTAAAATGAGCATAAACAGAAACAATTGCGTTTTAAATGCTTTCATACCTTTTCGATACCATCTCAATATTTCGTAAAACCTACTTGACATTGAGTTGCAAGTGTTTCAATCACAAACGTCCATGACTGTTTTTGGAGATTCATGAAATTGTTGTTGTTGGCCAATACAATTAAATTCACAGAGATGTTCTCAAGCTTGAAATCAAAATCAATCACGAATTCTTATTTTGAGTTATTGATGGGATGGCCACGAATGACTAAGTGTCATAGTCTCAAATTTACATGTAAGCACATGCCTGTACATGCCTGGGCAAGTGCACTTTTCATCTACGCATATTTTCCTGCCAAGAATTCTGACACATTCACCGCACCTAAATTGGGAATGAATGCGGATACACCAGAGAGGCCTGATTCACTAAGCGCTGAGGCTTCTACAAAAATCTGGATTGTGTACTTTTTCTGTGACTTATGAATGACATTAACCATTTTTCTTTGTACTTGAGTATAATACGTCTGTCTCCCTGATTTTCTGACATCCTTTATTGCACTAGCCAACAGATGTTTTCTTTGAGTGCCAAAGATATTTTAATGATTTCAGCGTAATTTTGGGCTGCTGATTAAGAGAAAGACACCTTCCTTTCAAGTGGCTCTAGTTTTCGAGAGATTGATATTTATTACAATTAACTGATTGCTCGTTGTTTAGGGGTAGAAAAAAACTTGTTTATGTCATGAAAAATCACCAAGGGTTCTAATGATCCAATTTCCCTTGGCTTGAAAGTTATTACCATAATTGAATTGATAGGGAGAAGGCAGAAAGTGAAATAAACCATCCATCCATTTTCCAGACGCCTATTCTCACTAGGGTCGCTGGCTCGCTGATGCCTATCCCAGCCGTCTTTGGGCGGTAGGCGGGGGACACTTGTGGCCATTTATTTATGCAATAGAATAAGTCATCAGCTTTTAAGTATGTCGGTATAGCTTTCACACCGTGAAAGTACATTTGTGAGTAAATTGAAACAAAGATGATACTTTTTATGTTTTTTTTTGTTTTTGTTTGGTGGTGTTCTATAAGATTCTTCAAAGGTAAGTTGTCTTGTCTTGATCAGACATGTCCGGAAACTGCAACATTGTAATGAGTCTTCAGTCTTCATTGTTATTGTTAAATCCAGAAGGAGCAACAAAATGATCATAATCTGCGAGAGGTGCACCATTTTTGTGGGACAGTAACTATGAAAAATCAGTAGTACCGGCACTTGTAAATTAACATTGTAATTTATGATGCATTATCATAAATTGTAGGTTGCACAAACATTGACAATAAATTTGATGTGATTGCTTTAATAAACATTTGCCCATGAATGAGGAAGATGCAGTCATGTGTGTTTACCTTTCATCAGTGCATAGTCCTGTCTCCCAGGTCCCGTACTGACTATCTGTCTCACCCACTGGAGTTTTAAAGTCCTTTCTCTCATCCTCACCGCTAATAGTTTGCTTCTGTTGCTCCTGGGGGTCAGAAACAGAGAAAATCTAAACAAACAGTAAAAACACCTCTAGATATTTAAAATTAGCAAGTCTAGTGTCTAAATGAAAAGTGCAATTTAACCTCACCGACAGGTCACTAGTTCACAACGTAGGCTTTATTATGATTTCAGTCAAGCTCTAATAACATCTATATAAGCGAGGTCTCGGCAATACCCCATCATTCTGCATGCTGTAGGCAGAGGCTGCAGTATGATGTTAGTTTTTTATGAGAATTATACAGAACAGGAAAGCAAAAGCATATTTACTACCATACATTTTGAACGGTATGTGCTAACCACTTATTTAAACTTACCTATTATATTTTAATACAAAATGAACTAAAATCTGCCTATTCTTTTCAATTGGGACCTCATTTTGAAGAGTTAAAAAAAAAAAAAAATATATATATATATATATATATATATATATATATATATATGTATGTATAAAGAGAGAGAGAGAGAGAGAGAGGAGAGAGAGAGAGAAAACAAATATGAAATACTTATATATCGCGATACACTTTTCATCCAACCATATCACCCGCCCTAATAAAAGCTATACTATTGTTTCAATAGTGTTGACATAATAATGTACATAATTAGGGTAATTGTACATAATTCTATAGCTATGAACGAGCTCAAATCATCACTTAAAAAAAGAAGAAGAAAAGAAACCTGCACCGGAAAGATAAGTTAAAGGCAAAGTGCCTGGTTTGTGGAGGCAAAACCAGAGCAGGGACAAAGATAAAGATGAGTGGGTGACTGAGTGTGTGCTTGCCATCTAGTGAACCATGGTTCTTTTAATGAGGCTGGTACAGAGGACATACTGTCTCACAACTCCACAGAGCCAACAGAGACGTGTCTGCACATGAACCGATAACCCTGCCCTATATAGGAAAACACAATAGGAAATCCTTCTGTCCTCATATGTTGCCTGAGGGCTGGATAGGGAAACATGATACACCTGCATCTGTAATTACCACCCGGTGCGAAGAGAGCAGAGCAGTACTATTGACCAATAACTTTACTGTAGATAACTTTTAAAAGGCAAAAGGCGCACCACAATCATGGTGAAAAATGGTCTGGAAGAAGAGAAGAGAAAAAAAGGAAAAAAGAAGAAAAAGGCAATGTAAAAAAGAAAAAAGCAATGTAAAAAAGAAAAAAGAAGAAGAAGAAGAAAAAAAGAAGTGGAAGAGAGACCTTTTGTAGGCGCAAAATATCTCTTACCAAGGTGTCATATCTAAGGATCCTTAAAACATAGAACATGCTTACAGTTAAAGCTAATGTACAACAAAGTTTGCATTTGCAGCACTGTAAGTCTTCAAAAGTGAGTCAAGAGGCCCAGTTGAGGGCATCATTGCAAGTCTACCATGTAATTGCTATCCTCAGTTCCAGATGGAGACTTTGGAAGGATGTCATCACCCTCTAGCCTCTCTTACACTGCTATCAGTGTTGTCAAAATGCCAAAGAAAATCTTGATTCCAGGCGTTGTTGGATTATAAAAATTCCTATTCTATACGTATGCCTGAGTCACTGTACAAAACAGTATGTAAGAAGCTTATTGCCTTCACTGAAAATGTTTCTTCACCTATTTACTGTACTGCCCATATCTAGAGAAAAAAAGACTTTTGTAATACCTTAGTAATACTAATAATCAATACCAATATTCTTTTGCAGTAGTTTAAGACTGCGTCAAGCCAGATAAGAACTCAATTTTGTTGAACTGAACGCATTCTAATATATATTAAAAATAGGATCTGAATAATCAGACACAATTTGAAATTCCTAATATTACGTACTGTATGACCCTATAGTACAGTATATGTATTTATGTATGTATGTATGTATAACATTTCAAGTAGCTGTCAAGGTGTTGTTAAGATTACAAAAATTAATTCAAAATAGCTTTACCGCATTTAGAACTGTCTCTATTACTTCCATTAGGTTGAATCTATTGTATTATAATCCAAAAGTTCAGGCAATAGAGATTGGGAATGTTTTTGCAAAACCTAACATGTACTTTTTATGACTGAGATTCACAGTTTAAGTGTTTACTATCACACCGGACACACATGCTGAACAAACGTTAAAATATGCTTACTAAATAAAGCGGGCCCACAGGTCTGCTTAGAATGATTAGTAGCTTTTTCTACAGTAGTAGTTGCTTTTTCTTAATAAAATTAGCAACTGCCTGCTTGCTCTCGAGGACAAGAAGTGTGTGGCGAGGAAACAACACAAAGAGAGGATAAATAGATAGGTATGGGATAGAGTGAGCGAGATCATTGAACACACTTCATTGACAGTTTACAGCAGAAGTAGTGAGAATCAAAACGAGGAAATTTGAACTGGTTAAGGCACTGATTAATGGGTGCTACACACGTCCATGACTAATGACGAGGGCTCTAGTAATATGAGGTTAAAGTGACTGCATTTCAGCACCAAAAATATAAATCTGTTTAAAAAAAAACAAAACAAAAATACTTCAACACTGAAGACTCATGAAATGACTACTTGTCAGAGAGGCATTTCATTATGCAAATATTTCGACACTCAAATCACTAAAAAGGCTCAAAGATGAACGTTGATTTGGTGAAAACAGTGTAAGAGAACATAAAAATCTACGTAGGCCTAATAATTTAGCTGTGAAAGTGGGATTTGACATCAGCTTCCAATGTCGAAATACAAGAAAAGAGACTTAAAAGATTATTCACATTACTTGCCGTCCTGAGATTAGTTTTGTTTTCAATTCACTTATGTTAGTTTTAGTGGTAGCGGTACCCTGACTCACTGTAATCATCATGCATCTTAAATGTGTTCGCAATACCAGGACTTCAGACTGCCCCCAAAATGTGAATAAAATAAATTGACTGGTGCCAGTGCAAACAGTACATGTGTAGTTTTTTTTTCTTTTATAATTACACTCTTGGTTATTCATTGATTCTGACAAACCTCTGACCATTTATCAGTAATTTTCTGATATTGATAGTTTCTCCTTCCTATCCTGGGAGTTTAGTTCAGGTGTGTATGGTGTTCTGTTTGATATTATCTGTGATTTCTCTTCACCTGCGATGCCCTGTGGTGATTCAGGGCTATACAAATAAACCTAACTTGACTTGACTTGATAATGAGTGGGATGTACAGTATATTTACTTGACAAGTCAATTTACATTGCCTCAAAATCTTCTACATTTGTTTCTAAAATTTCAGGTTTGGGCCCATTGAGCTACAAGGAAAAACTAAATATTCTGGAGCCTTGTATTACACATATTTGCAATGCATCAATTGATTGTGCTTTTTGCTTAGCCAAAAAAAAAAAAAAAAAAAAAAAAGCAACCTGCTGTGACAACGCAGAAAAGAAAAGTATTTTGCACTCCTTAGCGTGCAGGGATAACAACAAAGATGAACAAAACTAGAATGGTACTTGAATGCAGACCTCTGTCCCCTCTGGTTGAAAATCATGAGACAGAATTTCTGTACATGACCATATTGCATATTTCAAAGCATCTAGTGCTGCTGCATGATGAGCCACTGCGGTAGGGTTAAGGTTAGCCCAAACTACAACCCAGGCAGCAAATCAACACTGCAATGTAATAAGTGAATACATTAATAGCCTAGGCTAGCTTGCTCTGTTTCCTCACATACAACAGTTTTTATTGTTTTTGGGCAGCATGGGTGTCCTACGGTGGCACCATGTTGCTCACAAGTCAGTCCGAGTAGGCTCCTACACTAGGTTAGGGGGGCAAATATTGTTAGTGAGGGTGTTTTTCAGTGTGTGGTGTGGACTGTTGTTCTTAATGGGAGTGCCAGGGTGAAAGATTTCCGCATTCAACAATGACTGCCTTCTTTTTATAGTCAAATAATGATTAAAAAGACAAGTAGCAAAGTCCATTGGTAAAGTCTCTGAAAAAACAACTTCTTTTGTCAGAACAAAGCATTTTGACGCAACGACACAAATATGTAATGAAAACATTGCTTATCTTTAGCTGTTATGACTCACCAAACATTGTACAACAAACAGGTGTTCCCTAAAGATAGGAGTGAGTCGACTTACTGCAATGTATCCATACATGGCTTTCTAAATCTGTCTTACTCATAGAGCATAGAGTAGATCCGGTCACAAGTACAGGCAATCTTACAAGAGGCATACTATATGGACTTCAAGCATTGGAGCATCTGGTCATTACACCAACATGAATAAAACATTTCAGCCACTAGAAAACAGCCTGCATTTTTTTCTGGAAAATTTGTTATGATATATGGGGCACAGTCATGCTTGAACAGAAAAGGATCTTGCCCAAAATGTCACCACAAATACCTGTCCAAATGTCTTAAAAGTACTGGGGGCACAAAAGATACTACAAGTCAACTATTGATAATCATGTAAGAGATTTTAAAAAGATCTTGATATTCTCATCAATATAGGAAAATTTCTCTCTAAATTGCAGGCTACATTTTAGCATTTAAACAGATTTTTGAAATCAACATAATTAAAAGAGAATAATAGTAAAGGCATGATATACAATGATGGACATTTAAAAAACAATGGTCTGGGTGAGCCGTGCAACGGGTCAACAAGACATGCATGTTTCTGCAAAATAATCCAACTGCAGGATGCTATCTTACAGCAGTGGGGGTGTTGGGTGCGGTGCGCCTTCGTAAGGACAGACGTTGCTGGCTGCGCAGTGAGAACCTGCGAATTGACTCCCTGCTGCGGGAAGCTAGCGAGCGCAAGGAGCTGGTCCTGTTGAAGTGTCCGGCTCTGACCTCTCCTTGTTCTCTCTCCACTGAACTGGAAAAAAAGCTGAGTGCCCCATGAAAGGACCGACGGACATTTCCGACCCATCCTGACACTTGAGAATGCGCCACTGACAGCTTGTCCCCTAAATACTCCATCACGGTCCAATCCGCACAAAATCAGCTTTGTCACAATCGCTTCTGAGCTGAGCTGTGACACTTGTTATCACAGCATAAAGGAATCATTAAGGGTGTTGGTATCCAGGAACTTTGTCCTAGTCACTGGTGTTGGCTGCTGGCTCAATACTGCAGCAGTGCAGAAAGCGAGGGAACGCAACTGCCCATGTGATCTGATATAGTAGTGATGCTTATAGTTTATGACACCAACGAGTATGACTGTAACAGGAGCAAGCCTCGTTTTGGTTTCACTTGTTAATGTCTTTTCTGCAGTGCAGTCCCAGAGGAGCCACAAGGGCTACGTATCAGCTCATCACTGTCAATGTGTTAGGCTCAGCCAGTGAACTGAGACATGTCTAATGTCTATTTAGATGCACACAAAATACGCTTGCTATGATATTCCTGCAAAGCCACTGCCTGGATGTACATGTAAATATCATGTATTTCTGCTCGACAAATAATGTTTACATTTAGCTAGTGCGCCACTAAACGCTGTGCTTTTTAATCAAGAGGCTTAGCCATGTTTCTTTGCTAAGTGACGTAAATAACAACTACTCATGTACTCATGACACAGCTAAAGAAAACTGAGAAATAATTCAATTTTAAAAAGATTTTGTTGAATCAGCAGGTGTCTGATCTTGTATCCAGACTACAGCCTAAATTGAAGACACTAAAACAGACAGTTGTTCCAGGTTTTCTTCTAGAAAAAAGCCAAGGTTAAAAAGGTTGAAAAAGCCCTTAATGGTAAATTTCCCATTGCTACTCAGCAGCGGAATCCCGGCAAAAAGAAGAAAGAGTAAATGACAAACAGTTGCAAAAGAAAAACATCGGTGGTAATCTGTATTCCAACAAGGAGTCACTGGCAGGAGTGAGAGATGTGGCGGGGAAGCAAAATCCAGAGTAGAGAGGAAAAAAAAAAAAGAATATTCTCTCTTTGCTTTAATCTGCAGGTACAGACAGGTAGGAAAGAACGTGTCAGCGGTGCTCCTTTCTGTACAGTACTCAGGACATTAGAACTCACTGTCAAGGAGAAACTGGGTGGAGAGAGTGTGTGGAGTCAGAGAGCGCCACAGCAAGAAAGGGAGGTCTCTGATTGCAAACAGGAGGGAGAGGGGAGAGTAACATGTTCTGCGGTGCTGTTGCTCAGGCCTGTTTGGATTGCAGTACAAGCACACTTAAGTGTCATAGCCACAAAAGAAAGGATATGGATGCAAACAGACGGTTGGCATGGAGGGTGTAACAGAAAAGCACAGATTTCAACATGATAAAATGTGAGCAAAGGCAAAGGCATTCATTTGTGTGTGATCAAGCTTGATGAAGAAAAATAGATTGGTAATGCAAGCAGTGAGAAAATAAATAAGGCATCTATCAATGAGTTTTGAGGGGTTAGAGCAACCCATTAGTCAACAATATTTCTCAAAGGATGTATCAACATTGTTTAGCAGTTGATGTAATCTGGTGACTCCAAATGACAAATTCTCCATATGCCTTCAACACTTAGTAAACTGAGACAAAGCTAAAATGCTGCATCACTGTCCAAATATGCCCTCTGCAGGAAATCTTTGAAACATACCCGGGAAGCTGCACTTGCAGGAAAAAGCTGAGTAATTATGTATTCTTGTTTTCTATTCGGCTAAAATAATAAAAAAAAAAGGTCCATATTTCTTCTCCTTTTCTGAATGTAGATACTTCTTAATATCACTTTGGAAAATGGGGTCACGGTATAGAGATTACAATTTATTTGTAAAAGTACCGTATGTATGTTTGTCCTGTAATATAAATGATAAAGACATTAATAGACACGGATTGCATTTTTTCATGTACATACTTTGAAGAGTGAAGAAAAATGTACAAATGATAACAACCCGTTTTAATCCTGTGGCAAATAAGATTGTTACAAATATTTTCTGCATGCTGGCTTTAGATTTGAAATAACTAAAATGTACGTACAGAAAAAGCTGATAAAACAAGCTATTCTGCATTGCCTCTATAGAGTACCAATATTCTGACCAATTGTGACTCAGAGCTGGTCATCAATTCCCCTCTTCTGATGATGTCATTCAGTGCACAGTAGTAGCCAAGCGCAAGCCCAACCAGATATCACTAATATAAGACACAAGTGACCTAAAGGCATCCTGTTCTTCAATTATATTCTTGGACATGCGTTGCAGAAAAATGTATAGAAGGTGCAGTATTACTTACCCAAGAGTAGCGCGGACTCAAGCAACATGACCATAAGTACAAGTTGTACAAGAAAGCGCTCAGCCCTGTGCCCATCTCTGCTCTGCTCAGCTCCACTCACCAGCTTCCCTTCGACTAACACCATGATGTCAGCACACAACTATCACCTCATCTGCGTTACGCTAAGGACCCTCCCCCACAAAGGATTTCATATCAGCTACTATTTCGATTGGTCATGCATCGATCCAATATTCAATAATAATATTATATGGTCAAAATCACCAGAACCGGTCGTGGTATAACTTAAAAAGAACATATTTAATAACATTTTGATTATACATGATGGGAATTTCACTTTAAAAAAAAAAGGCACGATAGCTCAATTTGTTCATTTTGTTTTTCAGTATTTCTATTCATTCATTTACATATTGTCTACATATTGGGCAACATAGCATGATTTTCTAAGTCATATTTCAATGAGTTGGAAAACAAACTTTTGAATACACATTGCAAATTTTTTATTGACATTGTCACAAAAAACTTCAACTTGATGTGTGAATGGGTAAGCTAAAAGAAAATGACACAAAAATAATATCAATGAGTCTTCAAATATAGTGGACCCCCGTGTTACAAAGTCCCTGACTTACGCTATTTTCATGTTGCGACGTGGAACACTGAGTTTTTTCATCCCCTCTTTATGACATTTTCCCGGTTTTGCAACTATCATGACCCTAGGGGCTTGGCTGTGTTTGTGTTGTTTCGTCTCCATCTGCAGGCGTTTTAATTACACATATTTTCGGTTGCCGTCCCTGCAACGTGTCACTACAATTCTGATCTGCTATTTGTCGGCGTCTCCTCATGGAGATGGTGGTCTGCTATTAGTCGGCCTCACTTGTTTCAAAATGGCGGAACGGGAAAGCTTTGTTTGATTGTGAGTGGTTACAAAACCGTATTTATAGTGCATTTTACTGCTTAATTGAAAGTTGAAAGGGTTAGCCATGGGTCCCAAGATTGCTAGTGATGTTAAAGAGAGAAGTAAGAAGATGATTTATATGGAAACGAAGCTGGAGATAACCCTTATTAGGGAATATGGGCATAACAAGCGCCACTCAAAGGTAAATAAATCCTTTCTATGTTTTTTATTCATAATGTTTTCTGATTGTATACATGTATACTATGTATACGTAGCACTCACTATACTATTTTGGTACCAATTTTAATATGTATGTACAATTTGGATGTTTTTACCTGGGGTTCTAAATGCATTAGCTATTTAAGATAGGTTTGGATTGCCCGTCATACGACGAATTTGCCTTACGACCCCAACCGCGGAACGGATTAATCTCGTAACACGGGGGCGTGTTTGTGTTTTTCGTTTTAAAAAACATTGCAAATTGACTATGGTCAAATGGTGCCACTTTTATAAAACTTTGACTACATTTTAAATATTTAAAATTTAACAACACCAGGAGTGTTAGTAGTGACCGTAGATGCAAAGAACACAAGCATGTATAAGCAGATCCTGAATCTAAATACGTAGTCACTACTACTAGTTTCACATTAACAGATGTCAACCACAGAACATTGAGAAAAAGCATCTTCTCTGCAGGGCATACTTGCAACACATGCCATCTAACGCCACAGCTTTGCCTGAGCCATCCTAACAGGCTTCTGACGGCCAACAATTTGCTTAATCCAATCGTTGAATTGCAGGCAAGACAAGGCATTTGCAACTGTTTGACAAACAACATGGGGGTAGATGGGTGGAGGTGAGCCTTTGATACCGTGCCGTAAACATCCATCCAGTCACTAAATTACCGACATCCTTGGAACATTCACGTGCCAAAGTAACAATGCAATTTTCCCCTGAACATCTCTTTTGATGCAAATGTTAAAAGCCTCTCATGAACATTTTTTTTTTAGCTTCAAGCTATGTTATCTATGTTAATTACTTTCTTGACACAAGCTGAGGATTCTTGCTCATTCGCCCGAGCAGATAAGAAAGGCCTTCAATTCTCCAGTAATTCTCTCTATGTAATGTCAAAACAAAGAGGATCACCCTTGTACTGCCCCTACACATCCCGTGTAGAAAAAAAAACTCACCAACAATATCCAAGGAGCCTTGCCCACTCACTTTTCTTTTCATTGCAGCGTTTTGCACCAAGTCGGGTAAGTAAACAACATTGTTTCATCAATGAAGACGTAAAATTACCAATTAAATCGAGCACAATTCCCACAATCACACACGAAGGAGAGGTCGTAGCTGTAAAAAGGCTTCCGCTTTGCTGTATAGAAATTAACCAAATGCATTGGATGAATAGAGCCTGTCAGAGCCTGAGGTTACGTTTGCTTCTTTTCTTAGTTTTTGCTTTGTGGCCGGTTGGTTTCAGAACAATATCACGAGGGGGCACGGCAGTCAAAAGGTGAAAAGTGCAGCTTCAGTCGACGAGACGATTCACTACTCTGTTAAAAACGTCGCTATCGAAATCCTCATATTCCATAAGAATTGAAATCGCCAATGTACCAAGGATAACATTTCATCTTTGATACGCATGTATTTAACTGTGGAAAGTTTAACATACAGGTCATTTAATATACACTTAAGTGTTTCTTCACTGCCTTTAGAGAGATTGGAAACACCTTATTTCCTTAAGATTATTATAGACAGTACTTTCCCATTAAGCATTTGCATCCCTGGAAAACTACAAGTAAAATGTCTTGCAGCTTCTGAAATGAAACTTACCCCGCTGTAGTTGTCCTGTTCTCTGTGAGCGCTACGACTCCGTACTCTGGAAAGGCCCTTCTCGAGAGCAACACCAGATGGGGCTGATCGACGTGACATACTGCGAGAACGCATCCTGTTCAGCTCCTTGTAACACATACAAAAGAACATTGAATTGAAGTGATATTTGGGAGATGTTTCTGTCCCGAGAATTTTGTTCTTATACCTAGTAGTCTTCAACCTTATAATCCTTTAGTTACATTTACTATGAACAGTGTTGCTGTAGACATAAAGCACATGTTGGGGATGGGGGGGGGGGGGGGTGTTCTTTTTTTTGGTACATAATAACAGCAGTGACATAGAAATATGCTTGGCCTATCATTTTGTGTTACTATTGGCTGAGCAGCACAAAGCATCTTGGTCAACATAGTTCACAATGTGTTTGCCTTAAGTAACGTTCTTGTTTTGTTTTTTTTTTCCCAGGGAGATGTGTTGCTCTTAAGATTCTAACATGACAACGATATCTAATCAAATCCAACTTTTTTTTTTAATTTTTATAAAGTACTTTGAAAAGAACACAGTTGACCAACCCAAGTGCTGCATCGTAGTAACTTTAAAATGGCAGTTATTATTACTGTACATTACTACTTTATAGTACAGAAATTAGGGCAATTTTCAGTAAATTTGTATAGAACACTTTTGTCAGTTTCAATTAAATTTTAATATATCAACTTTCATCTACTGGGCCACTGCAGGTCTCGGTTGAGGAATATATGTTACTACAGAAAGAGGATGTGTTCTACGATAAAGCCAAACAAATGGGGATATATTGAAAGACGGGACTTGCTCTCTTTCAATTATGAACCCAGTGAAACGTATCTGGCTTGCAATTTTCTTTTCACCACAAGCTTCACAGGCAAGAGTACACATGAAATTGTAAATATGGTTGAGTATTTTTTGTAAAACACAATACTGTACATGTGTATAGTACTGTGTTTTTGTTCTGGTGTGGGGGCGGCTGTGTTTATCTCGCTTAAACCTGTAAATTGACTTTTCATCTGCGTGGATGTTTCCATGCATCTGATGGGCTTTGTGAGGTCACCAATATGTTTGGTTCATTAAATCCGTGGCAGAAACCCACACACTGCACAGGTGGCTTGCACAGTTAAATTGATCCCACCCCAATAGATTGCTGCCTGTTGTAATGGAGAAGCAACAGAGACCAGGACAGGCCAAGCAGGACGAAGCAATTCCAAAACCTTTGTTGAAAAAGCGCCTAGTGTGTGTAAGTACCTGGTGGATGTAAAACAGTGGGCACATTGAATGTTTCATTTATAAAAACATTTTTTTAAAAAGAACAGCAACAATATATAAAACCTTTAAATAATGCCAACATTATCCCCAACAGAGAAAATAGTTCACAAATTTTGCCAATTCACCTGGGATCCCTGGGACCTCCTATGGCTCCAGATCTCTTCCTGGTTTTTGTGGGATTTTAGTTGTCTGGGCGACCAGACCTGATCAACAGGACCACTGGTCCTCACCTCATTTTCGACAGAAGTGTCCAAGTAAAGCGGCTCACCTCGCCTGACTGGCCGATGGCTTTGTGAGGCCAGGGAATGTTCGTCCTGCCTAAAAGACAGTTGTTCTGGGCAAACTTTGGTTGTGTGTTTTCTGGGCTCATATTGGGGTTTGTTGTGAGATATCTCATTTGGCTGGAGGTCCCTTGGGCCATGGGTAGGTACTGTCTTCGCAGAACTTGCTAAATGAACTGAATTCTGAGAGGGTATCTTCCATGTAATCTCTCGCTCAGGTGCAGTCCGTAATGCACTACCCAAGTTGGGGTCTACTTCTTGAATACTGGAAACAGGCAGTAGATTTTGATTTGAGGATGGCTGAAAATGAGATGTGAAAGAGTCCACATCAAGAATGGAAGGTTTGTAAGCTTCTTCGGTTCTGGGAGATGGCTCCTTCCATCTTAATGCAGGGTCAATGTATTGCATGGTGGCAGTTCTTAGCAAGGAGTCCACATCCACCACTTTGGGCCTCAGAGATGATTGATCCCTCATTCTTTCCAGTTCCTCTTTCCTTTTTTTGTCCTTAAGTCTCTGTCGCTCTGCTTCTTGAAGCCTGGCAATCTGTCGCATTTTCTCTGCCTCGGCCATTTCCGACTTCTCTTTTTTTGCCTCCCATCTAAGCCTTTCATTCAGTGAAGTCTGTTGTATTATCCTTTGACTTTGCCTCTCAGCTTGGACATGTTTCTCCCTTTGCAATTCCCTCAGTCCGTCCAGCTCTTTAATTTTCTCTCTCTCAGTATCTTCCTCTAGTTGTCTTTGGTTTTCCGATTCTTTATCAATCCCTTGTTGGCGTACCTGTTCCTTCTGTGATGCCATTAATTTAGCTGTCTCAGCCTTCTCTCTATGCCACCGCTTTTCAAGCTCATAAAGATGATGCCGCTCATCGTCTTTCTGTTTCTGATTTTGGTAAAAAAACTGCCCCTCGTTTTTCTCTTTAACTCGCTCTAGTTCCTCCATCCTTTTATTCTTTTGCATGTCCAAAAGAAGCGATTCCTTATCTAGCTCTTGCTGTCGCTCTTCCTCCCTCTGTCTTTGTCTTTCCCATTCACGCTGCCTCTCTTGATCCAGTTCCTGCATCTTATGAAGTTCCCACTGTCGCTCTTTTTCCTGTTCCCTGAGCCGCACCTGTTCTAGCTGTATCTGAGGCTCCTGCAGTCTCTCCCTTTCTTGTTCCCTATGCCTCAATTGTTCTTGTTGCCTCTCAAATTGTTGCAATCTCTCCATTTCCTGCTCTCTTAACCTCACCTTTTCTTGCTGTCGTGCAAGTTCCCGTTCTCTCTCAATTTCTTGCTCCCTCTGCCTCAGTTGTTGCTGCCTCTCAAGTTCTTGCTGTCTCTCAATTTCCTGCTCCTTTAATCTCACCTTTTCTTGCTGCCGCACAAGTTGCCATTCTCTCTCAATTTCTTGCTCCATCTGCCTCTCAAGTTCTTGCTGTCTCTCCATCTCTTGATCCCTCAGCCTCACTTGTTCATGGTGTTGTTCAAATTTATGCTGTCTCTCAATTTCCTGTTCCCTTTGCCTCAATCGTTCTAGCTGTCTCTTAAGTTCTCTTCGTCTCTCCATTTCCTGCTCCTTCAGTTTCACCTCTCCTTGTTGCTGCTCAAATTCCCGCTGTCTCTCCATATCTTGTTCTCTCTGCTGTCTCCCAATTTCACTGAGTCGCTCCCTTTCCGCCTCCATCAATCTCACCTGCTTTTGTTGTTGTTCAAGTTGCTGTGCCTCCATTTCTCTTTCCCTTTGCCTCAGTCGTTCTTGCTGCCTCTTAAGTTCTTGTCGTCTTTCCAGTTGCTGCTCCCTCAGCCTCACCTGTTCTTGCTGTTGCTTGAGATCTCGCTGTCTGTCTATTTCTTGCTCCCTTTGCTTCAGTTGCTCCTGCTGCCTCTCAAGTTCTTGTCGTCTCTCCTTTTCATGGTCTTTATGCTTCTCAAGTTCTTGCTGTCTCTCAATTTCCTGCTCCCTCAACCTCAGCTGTTCTTGGTGCCTCTCTTTTCCTCGCTCCCTCAGCTTCATTTGTGTATGCTGCCTTTCAACTTCTCGCTGTCTCTCCCTTTCTTGCTCCCTATGCCTCAGTTGTTCTTGCTGCCTCTCAAGTTCTTTCAGTCGCATCATTTCCTGCTCCCTGAGTCTCATTTGCTCTTGGAGCCTCTTCCCTTCCTGCTCCCTCTGCCTCATCATTTCCTGCTGTCTTTCAAATTCTCCTTGTTGCTCCACTTCCTGCTCTCTCAGCCTCATCAACTCCTGTTGCTTTTCAAATTGTCGCTGTCTATCCCGTTCCCGCTCCTTCAGCCTCATTAACTCTTGCTGTCTTTCCATTTCACGTTGCCTTTCAAGTTCTTTCTGCAGCACTTTTTCATGGTCATGCACCCTCCTCAATTCTTCCTGTCTTTTCTTTTCCTTCTCCTTCAGCCTCACCTCTTCTTGATGTCTCACTATTTCCGTTTCCCTCAGCCTGGTTTGCTCTTGCTGCCTCTCAAGTTCTTGCTGCTGCTCATTTTGCTGCTCATGCATCCTCATCTGTTCTAGCTGCCTTTCCATTTCCTGCTCCTTATGCCTTGCCAGTGATTGTTGCCTCTCAAGTTCCTGTTCTCTCTGTCTTTGCAGTTTTGTTTGCCTCTCCTTTTCTTGTTCCTGCTCCCTATGTATTTCTTGTTGTCTCTGCTTTTCCAACTCTCTTTGCCTCTCCAGCTCTTTTTGCCTCTCCAGCTCTTTTTGCCTCTCTACTTCCTGCCTCCTCTGTATCTCCTGTTCTTGCTGTTGAACGTTTTCTGGCTTGAAATGCAACTGCCTTTGTTTGTCCATTTCTTTCACATTTTCATCCTCTGATCCTTGGAGATTCTGGTTTAGAAGCTCTTTCTGTTTTTGATTCTCCCTATCAAATGCCTTCCTTCTTTCAAATAGTCTTTGCATCTCCCTTTCCTTCATCTGTGAAAACTGGAAAATGGCTTGTCTTTCAATTTCCATTTGTCTTTGTTTGTCTCTATCAATAACTTTCATTTTGCCATGTTGCTTTTCCCTTTCCTTTGTTTGCTCCGTTTTTACTACTTTTTTCTTCTCTTCTGTTGGCACATGCAGTTTCGTTGTCACCTGCTTGGCTGGAGTACAGCTTATGCTTCTGACGCCCTCATATTTCTCTTGAGATTTTTTGCCAGTTGCATTTAATGAAAGATTCCGCTTCATAACAGATACCTCACTTTTAGAGCTTACCTGTCCAGAACCTACATCATCATCAGACACTGCTGAATCTATAATGTCTGATCCAGTATTTGCTTCCTGTATTTGTCCGGTCAGGGCAAAATATGTTTCCTTGGGTTTTGGCTTTTCATTTATTTGCAGTTTTTTCATGCGTTTAGGAGCTGCAGCTATTTCCTCATGGTCTGTGTCCC
Organism: Hippichthys cyanospilos; assembly: GCF_059441005.1. Classification (NCBI taxonomy): domain Eukaryota; kingdom Metazoa; phylum Chordata; class Actinopteri; order Syngnathiformes; family Syngnathidae; genus Hippichthys; species Hippichthys cyanospilos. Next base: position 29,896,251 of record NC_142369.1, on the reverse strand, counting down.
TCTGTCTCTCATTATTTAAAACCATTTCCCTTTGTGATTGCTTTAGAAAAACATTCTCCAGACCATCTTCTTGAGCTACTTCCATTGTAGGCCATTTTTGCAAGGATCCTATTCGCAAATATCGAGGCTGTTGCTCTGCTGCCATTGTTGATGCTGTTCCTCCTTTTATTAATTCACTCGTCTCCGGCAATGGTCTGTTCCCTTCTGAGCGTCTCGAACGTAATGTCATGGCTTTCTCTTCCCGCTGAGCAGATGGAATACCCTCACTCACTGCCCTGTTCTCTCCCACTGCTTGCACTGTTTCCAGGGCATGGTTCACTCGCAGGGGACTTGGAGAAACAAAATCTTTATAGATGGCTGTCTCCAAAGATCCTTCATCCTCATTGTTCCCTTCTCTCAAAGATGGGTTACTGAGTAAGTCAGTGACATTGGCCGGATTGGAGTTATCCCTTGAATTATTAAATAAGGATGCTTGGGTCATCTGCACTTCAACACTGGGGCCATTTTGAATGTCGGTAGCCCTTGATAGATGTTCTGCCTCAAGACTTGTCATTGAGTTGTGATCTTGGAACTCCACAGCCATCTTGCCACTGGGGTTGACCACTTCAATCTAAATAATAGGGAGAAAAGTATCATAGGTAAATTGTATTGAACAAAATAATTATGTTGTGTGCTGTAATTAATAATATCAAAAAAAACATACATCTTAACATATACAATGATCTTATAATGCATAGTGGAAATAAAAAGTCTACACATGCCTGTTAAAATACCATTTTTTGTAAAATAAAAAAAATGGAACCAAGATGAAACCATTTTTTTTTTATATATATTTTTTTCCACCATTAACGTGGCTTACATAAGGGCATTTACCAAAAGCCACCAAGGCTGAGTAATGTGTAATCAAAGAACTGTGAGCAGTGTAATCAAAGTTCACAAAGTATTGATAAAGTTACTCTTCATGTACATTAATACTTTGAAAATACTCCCAAAAAAAATTATAGAAATTTTTATCATCGTGCGAATACTTTTGTTTACCAAAACCAGAATTTGTTGGGGTTTTTGTTTTTTGTTTTTTTCAATAAAAGAACTATATCCTAACAAAATAACTACAGAGTTGGTTCTTAATCAACACATATTCTGGTAAAAATATCTGTATCCTAAAACTGTCAAAGCCAAAAGCCAAAAAGAGCACCGTTGTGTTGGATTGTTTAAGTCTGCTTGAATGGTGATTTGTCAAAATGGTGAAGTCACATTTAGCCTAAACATAAGCATGGCACTAATCGCGATACTGGATGAAACGCTGGTTTGAAGCAACTAAAAGATCAATTGTATCTCGACACTATACTGACAGGGTCAATAAGAATCTGAACACATTAGAATGGCATGGCAAGATCATTCATATTTTTATGTGACGTTTATTGTGTTCTGGAAAAAACGTTCAATTATTGAACAATGCAATGGTATTTAACCCGGGTATTAGGAAAATACAAATACTCCTTTCATGTCGTCTTTTATGTTAGCAATGTCCAGTTTCTCATTTCTACTGAGCTTTCAATACCATCCTCTATTTTAACAGTAAATTGTTGGCAAAGCTCACACACTCTTGCCAAAATCTGTACATCTCTTACCCTCATTTGAGGATCTTTGCTGATGTCCTGGTATTCTGCAGTCTCATTGAGTGAAACATTGCAAGAGTCAGACAACTTCTCAGGTGAAAACCTAACAAACACAAATCAGGTGCCAAAATATGCATGACCATGGAAACTCATGGACAAAAGAAAATTAATATGCAGTATTTGAGGAAGATCTTACTTCTTAGTGAGATCAGTGGGGAGGTCGCGAGGTTTAGGCGCAGGCTTCACGACAGGCCTTTGGGTTGAAGATATATCTTCGGTTAGCTGCTTGATGAGCTGTTTAACGCCCACTTGTGGTTCGCTTTCCACCGACACTGCCTGCTCTGGAGAGAGAACATCTGAGGTCCGGCCGGAGAACACAGTCTCAGGAGTCGAAGGAGAATCAAGCAGAAGACTAATTCGGGACTTGATGCTAAATCGCTGATCCGCATTAGTCTGTTGAACACTTATTCTTTCTGAAATGTCATCGTTCTGCTCATCTGAGGCTGAGTGTTTATCCTCGATAACAATGTTTTTGTCCAAGGTACTGTTTTTTTCCTGCTGTGTCTTTTGTGGAAGTGCTTTCTCTTTTGGAGTGCTTTCTTTAACGTTGGTCGCTTTACGGTGGTGTAATGACAGACCGATGGACTCAAACTTGGATGTAAGCTCAAAGGAAAGTGGTTTTCCGCCAGCCAAGCGTGGAGCAGGAACTGGAATCTCTGGATTGTTAAGAAAAACAGCTGATACAGGTCTGGGCCTGGAGCCTCGAGGTTGGGGCTTGGGTGGGTCAATGGTCAATGATTTATTTTGTTCATCATCTTTCTCAATTTGATTAAGAAACCCCAATGACTTGGCTCTAGCAATGGATGCTCCACCGTGGATGGGTATCATCTGATTCTTAGGTTTCTGTCTCTCTGCTGGCAATGGAGGCATGTCTTTGCTGGTGTACACAGAGTCAAAAGGATGGGCGGGTTTAATTGGATGGACAACAGGCTTGGTTGTTTGCCCAGCATTAACCATAGTGGATGTTCTAAAGGAGGTTGAAGCAGGACGACTGGAACTGGGTGACACAGGCCTTGGCTTAACAATGGCAACTGGTTGCTGTGGTTTTGAACTGTTGGGAAGCTCTGGTTTGTATCCAGCGGTGCTAGTGAATTCTGGTCTGGGTTTGGTTTGAGGCTTTGGGGCAAGTATAGGCTTGATGGTGTTCTTTTTCTCCACACCATATGGTTTTGGAGTCAGCCGTGGTTTGGGGGCAGGGACGGGTTTTTGGGGTTCAGGAGTGATGATATGCGACTGAGTGATTGATGGATTTGTGTTGCTTGAATCAGTCAGGGGACTCAAGTGAGGTCTTCCTCCCGCCACTGTCCTCCCAACATCCCCACTCTGTACCTCCACCTGTGTAGTCATCCTCTTTAACAGCACCTATGAATACAAGCATTCTCAAATCAACTTCATTTAAAGAGGACTTGAAAAAAGTCATTGTTGCATACAACGTGCTGTACATGTGGTGAAATTGGTCATGCAATAACATATACTCAATGGTCCAGCAAAAAAGTATGACAAAATGGCAACATGACAACATTTTCCCAAAATGATAATCTGTCAAAATGTTGAGTCTAGCTGGAATGGGAATTATACAACAGGTCTCAACTGTTTCATGTTGTTTGCTAATCAGGAACACCTTCTGCAATTGACTGAAGGGTTTCAGTTAAAAATATTTATTCCTCAATATACTCAGAAGGGACATAATCCGGAGAGGTCATCCAAGTGGACGCAAAAAAATATGATGATGTTTTGAATTAAACGGCATAAAAGGAACATTATCCCCAAGAAGAGCAGGGTGTGCAGCTTAATGGGTAGTGTACATGGAAATTATGTTGTGTTTGTAAATGTATTTGTTTAGAAACATTTGAAGAGCTCCTCCCAAGTATTTTTTTTAATTATTATTTTGAGCCCACAAAAATGACGGTGACATGTTTCTACTTGCTACAAAAACAAAACAAACAAACAAGCAAAAACATCACAAATGTATTTCATCTGGCCACTACTGTGGACTTTGTGTTGGGAGTGTCTTGAGTGGCAGCAGAAAAATCAATGTAATAAATCACTGCAGTACAATAAAGTACAGATGTACATCGGTGAGTGTGGACTAGTGCTATTAATCAGGAAATTATCAAGACTTTCGATGTTCTGATATTTCTCGCAGCATGGAAAGTCTGATTCTTTTTGATAACTTTGAATAACTGCACTTTTGAATTGTGACAACCAGACATTTCATAGTATATTAGAAAATATCTAAAGCATTTATCAATAAACGTGTAAATGTTTACAAAGTCTGGTATCAACCTTTAAATCATATGTATAATATAAAAATTGATGAAGAAGCCTTTCAAAATATTTTGAACATTTACATAATGTAATTTAACACTTACTTTATATAAATGCAGATTGAACTCTTAACTGCATCATAAACATCTCAAAATGTAAATGTTTAATGTACAACACATGTAATGCACTATGATTAATTATTTAATCATTTTATTTGTATAAAGTTCATTACATACACGTCTTTCACTATTGACCTCTATAGACATCAAATATCCATTCTACTCGGATGGCTGGCAAGTGAAAATGTCTAAGCTCAATTATGTTATATAAGTGTTCACTTTGTGTATACACAGCATTTGGATCTCATCAAATACATTTCAACGTTGTCAAAAACAGAGAGATAAATGTTTCATATTTAGTATGAAAATATACTGAAGGTGTCCACTTTGTGTATACACAGCATTTGGACCTCATCAAATAAATTTCAACAAGTTGTCAGAAACAGAAGGATAAATGCTTGATATTATTATGAAAATATGGTGATTATGAGGGACAAATGCAAGTGAAAAGCAGAGCAATAACACGCAATTAACACGCAACAAACCACAAGGTTTAATCTCTATATAGTTTAGGGGATTAATGCACAATAATACGAGCAAAAAATTATTGGAATTGGAACCATATTCATTTTTAAGGATATCGGAAACTCGATGTTCTGATTCCGTCAAAACGTCGGAACTTCAGTTTAACTTATGGTGTCAATCAAAGTGTTGATCCACCACTGGGAAGTGGGGAATTTCATACCTCTGATGAGTGTGACGGAAGACCCTCTGGTTTGAGGACCCGTGACTTCTAACAGAAAAACAAAAAGACAGTACAATTCTATGTACACTATCCACAGAAAACTGTCTGCATTTCCTGGATTTATGAAAATGTAAATTTAGGTAGTTGGTTAGAAGTAAGTAAGGGTGCCAATACATTTCATTATTTTGACAGTGATACATAGAAAACTGATTCCGTTTGCTGTTTCCACTGGAGACAAGCCTGTCCATGTTTAACCTTTAAAAGTATACATCTTTACGTTGGATAATGTGCTCCAAATCTGTCTGAGTGGGAAAACATCACTATAGTCCTCTTCCAGGGAAAAAAAAATATGAAAGGGTAAGGAATTAAATGTAAAACATTTTACCTGTGCAGATGTTAACCCTAGGCTGTAGACCTCTGGCTTTTGTCGAACAAAAGCAGTGACGTCATATCACACTGGAGGAAGGTTTGAAGCAGCCTAAGAGCAACACACGTATGCGTAAGCAGCATAATTTGAGCACACGCCTGTTGTTGTCCAGGCTGAAAAAAAATCACAGCGGAATTACTTTATTACCTGTAAATCAATTTTCACACAATGGTATTGTACACTGACAGGCTTGAGCAGTAAGCCACAACCTGAAAAAAAAATAGTCATATGAAAAAAGAAATTCATCAAATGCTCATTCAATACTTGAAAGTTCTGCCAATTTGTCATCCCTTTAACGACTACTGCAAGATTTCTGAATGGGATGATGAACTCTGAGCTCCTTGGAAATCAATCAATTTATAACATTTCATACTGACAGAAAACTTCAGCCAAATTTCAACACTAACCATTTGCTTATAAGTTGCTCCAGTAACAGGTCGACGATTTGCCTTAGCTCGATCTCACGCTTGTATAAAACCATTTAGCACCAATGTGTAATAATCAAAAAGGTTTTCCAGGAAACAGCGTAATACATCAGGTGTCCCGAATTCCCAAAGAAATTGCAAAATCCACCCCCCCCCCCCCCCACACACACACACACACACACGAACTAATTCTTTACAGGGTTGTCATACTCCTTGAATATCCACCATCATCCATTTTACAAGCATACAAACCGACAACAATGATGTGACTGACGCCTGATTAACTAACCTTCGTGTAAACACCTGTTCATCCCATTCGAGAATCACCACAGAAATTCGCGATGAGTTCCACTATTTAAACTTGTATTTGACGTTTATACTTCAAGTGTTGAAAATGTGCATCAAGTGCTAAATCTCCCTGCATGCGCTAGTAGAGCCCCAACACCGGGTGCAGATTAGCCAAAGTCTGTACTGGCCTGCTCCAAAGTAAATACTATTTAAAGTAATATAGATATTGACATATGATTAATTTAAAAAAAAAAGAGAAAACCGCAAAAGTAACAGTTTAAGAGTAAGTAACAGTAACAGTACCAGAGTAAGTAAAGTTAAACTGAGCGAGCGAAGGTTTACACGCCAACTTATCAAAAATGGAAAACACTGACTGAACCTGTCTTTCGCGGTTTGATGCGAAACACACGGAACTTACCCAGCCAAGTCCGTTCTTCATCTTGAGGCGTCTAACTATCTTTACACAAGGACTACATTGCTGTAAAGAATAGACATTCACAGGACAAATTCAAATCGCACCAATGGGGTTTTAGCTACTTAGCGGCTTCACTTTGCTAGCCAAAAGGCAGCTATCCTGTCTCAGGTTGCGGTGTTGTTGACAGGCAGGGCGAGACAGCGCTCGAGCATTCTACAGGCTGACTAGAGAAGTTACATTATATGAAGTGTTTCCGCTTAGTATTTCCAAAACAAAGGGAGGACTCGAGTCAGCGATTCGGTATACGGAAATTAATAGAAAACTGCTGTAACCTCCTCTAAATTTTAACTTGACACGTATTAACAGTTTGCTGGACCGAAAACACATCAATAACCTTTACATTTGACCTGAACTTGTCTTTTTTTTTTTTTTTAGTACCAGGACAATCAAGTAGCCGCAAAAGCCCTCATGTGCAGAGGTCTAGTGCACGATCTTGGGAAAGGTTACAATGCATACTTGCTCATTTGAAACCAGCACCCACAGCGCTCGACGTTGACATAAAGGTGTTTCATGGTTGTCTTCTGCATTGATTTATGAGTGAACAAAAAAAGTCTCGTTTGATTGTGCATAATTGTTTATTCATTTCAGAACGGTCTATGCATTTGCTCAAAATTGAAGGTGAATCCAGGAACCCTCACACAAACTCTCTATCCCCCTCATTCAAGTCACAGGCCTTCTTAAAACACACAAATACTACAGGTTCACACAATTGCAACACTGTAACTAAATTTAGATCGCAACCCAAGTCAATAAACAAGCGGACATTGATAATGTGTATTGTTTACTCAGAGAACATGATGGTCGGCTGAACTCTAAGCTGTTATTTCTTAATTGCAATACTGTTTGTCATTCCCACAAAAGTTGTTTAAATTGCCACAAAAGAACAAAGTAATACTTTCAACCCAAAAGTACTTGAAGAGGAAATCTTAGTTTGCTTGATGTGAGTACAAGATCTGGTATATCTTGCGCACTGAGAATCCAGGAAAGATTTCAAAAGGTGCAATGTACCTGCAGCTGGCTGACTGCTATTCATGACAAAGCACCTAAAACAATCTTATGCAATGTTAGTAAAATAACCCATTAACCACCAAGCAGGAAATAGTGAAGGGGGGCTCCCATCTAATACAACAAATGACAGGCCTAAAAATTGGGATACCCAAAGCCATTTGCAGGGAAGCAAAGCAGTTATGCAAGAAAACATTTTTTATGTTTATTTCAGTGTTGTCTACTTTGTGTGAACCATGGATGTGCTGAAGAGAAGTTTCTGTTTTTTCTTTTTCTTCTTTCCTCCCTTCTCATCTGCAAAAGAAAAGGAATAGATTGTGTGTTATGAGGTTACTTAAAATAATGCATTTTGATCCTTACAAAAACTGCTTTCAAAAAATGGTGCACCTGAGACAACCATGGGTTGCGGAGAGGATTCTGGACTGTCCAATTGCAGAAGCGCCTTCTCAAATGCTTGGCTGAAAGAGTTCTGAAAATTGGGCACGGGATTACGATCAGACGTGTCACTCTCTCCATCGCTGTCTGCTGCTGGTGGAGCTAACAGCTTATCTGCAAGACAATGCATAGTCTTGGCTGTAGGGAGCATTTAAAAGTCACTCTTTGACACTCACAAAACAGGTTTTACAGGAAGTTAAATACAATACAACTCAACTATTATTTCAACCAGCAAACACACCCATCTGTAGGTATTGTACCCATTAAGCAAGCACACTTGCACTGATGTGGTAATCTATCACTGTAAGAACTTAATCATATGTTATTCTTACAATCAAGTCAGCTGTGCATATGATCATTTAACAGGCTGGCTGCAGTTAAAAGTCTCACTGCTTTTATGATATTAATTCTGCAAATAAAAAGCGGTATCCACAGAAAGCAATGTTCAGATGCCTTTTTAAAAGATGCCACATTCATTTAATTTTTCAATCGAGTACCTTTCTTTGTGGAGATACGAGGCCCATCAACTCTGGCTTTCCCATCTCTCAGCATCTGTATGGAATACAGCAGGGGTCACAAAATGTGTGCATAGGAATGAAATCATTTACATTTTGTATGATTGCCGGATGCAGTGTTCCTGGAAGTCTGGACTCTCTTTTGGCTTTTCCAAATTGGTGCCACAAACCAAAGGGAAACAAAGTGGTTACCTAACTCTTTTACGCCATGGAACCATTAATTTACGTCAGTGCTTCTCAATGATGTTTTCAAAACCATCCCTTTGAAAGAGAAAGGATTTTATTCCCCTCTTCCCCTACTTGCCGTGGTGACTATAATAAGATCATTATCTATGAAAATAGCATAAGCATACCTAAAGTTGTATCATAAACACGATAAAAAAGCAATATAAAATCAATAATTAAATTACAACTTTTTTTTTTGTACTTGCAACAATTTGCCACCGGGAGCAAAAGTTGCTTGAAGGATGAATGGATGGATCCCCCATCGATCAGCCATTTTTCATAGCCGCTTACCATCCATCCATTTTCTATAGCTGCCAATATTTTTAGTTACGGCGTTTGCACTGATTTGCTATATACCGATAATGTCGTTCACTGGAAGCCTTCATAAAACTCTGAGATTTAAGGTACCTTAAAGTGATACTGTTGATTTGCTCTGTCAGTATTTGAAATTATATTAAATGTGACTGTATTATTATATACTACTAATAATAATTATTAGGCCACTTGGATATGATAGGGATGACCAAAAAGAAGGCCATCAAATCTGTTAGCAAAGCCGTAGAGAAAGCCACGAGGTGGCTCTGGCTCAAAAGGGGCATGCGGGGCATGGACTGCTCTCGGGATGCAAGCTGGGGCATGATCAACCCTGGCTGGGTTACATGGGAGAGTGTGTCTAATGCCGCGAGACCCGAAACACTCAATGACCCCAGTGTGTCAGTGCATCCAAGGAGATGTTTCTTTCAAGAGAAATTTTAGTACTTTATACGCAAGAAATTTTAAGTTTCCTTTGCTGTTGGTTTCAACTTCTCCTACATCCGGGTTGCTGACGTATCTTTTTGCATTTGACATAAAAGATGCAATGCTTAGGTGCATGTTTCTGTAAAATTGTTAACTTTAACATTATTGTGTGGACGGGTGTGAGCAATGTGGTCAAAATATTATGATGGGACATTCACAAACGGTTTCATCTTTGTATGTGCAGCAACAGTACAGAAGATAAATTATTCGGATTATCTTTGTGACCAACACACACCTGTGCAAAAGACATGCAATGAGAGTCATCCTCCAAGCTTCCCACGATCGGTGAGCTTTGTCCATTCAGACTTGGGAATGTCATCCCATCTGAAAAAGAACAAAAAAAAGAAAAAAAAATACTAAGTGGGTAAATCAGGAATTTTACTCTAAAAAATGAATCAATGGGGGGGGGGGTGTCCCCAGGGTGAGAAGTACTAAAATTTGAAATATGGATGAAACCATTGATAAATAAACTGCAATAAAATTTCAAAAGGAAATTTAAAACAATCAGTATTCCAATTACACTTTTAAATGAGCATGTGTAGAGCGGCGGCGCCAAACTGAGAAATTAACAGAGAAATTATAGAGAATGTCACATTCAGACAGCAAGTTGCTCCTTTATGTTCTAATTTTTAATTCAACACAAAACCGACTGCACTGCCTACAGTGTACAATTGGTACAGTTTAATAGAGATGTGAAATGTTAGTACTCTATGTAAAAAAAAAAAAAAGAGTTGGTGCGAACACAGCGTTAGACAGTCATGCTTACCAGAGGAAGGACTGCTGCTCAGGGAAGATGGAGGAACTAAAGTAAAATCAGGATGGACCAGAGGTGTGCTGTTGTGAGGTGGCGACCCAAATGCCGGGAAATGTTGAAGGTTTTCTAGTCCAATATGCACCTCGGGATCTAAGGGGTTAAATCAGGAGCATACATTAATGTACCAACTGAGGCCCCCAGAACATTTTTCAAAAGCAGTGGGTATACTTACATTTACCCTGCTTCTTGTTTTCTTCGATTTCAATTCGCTTCTCTCTGCGCTTTTCGTCCCTCGCTTTCTTCTGCCTCAGACGCTTTCTTTTCTCCAAGTCATCTTCAAGTTTGTTTGAAACAACCAACAAAAAAAATTACTCAAAAGTTAAATACATAAGTTAGTTCAAGAGCAACTCCTGTCCAGCAAAGTGTGTGCCAAATGTCATTGTTTTTTAAAAATACTAATTCCAGGTGTCACCCCCCCAGTTCCAGTTACCAGTTTCCAGTTGTAGAGGAGTGTCTGTACACTTAGAAACTCTGATTCTGACCTAAGAATATTCAGTAATTTGCTTTTAATCTGCTGTTTAGATCTGAATGGTGCCATTTGGGAAGCTGAACAAAAGTATTATTTTGTGTCTGTAGAATGATTGTTTTATATGTCAAATACACACCTGCAAATGTGTCCATGGTTTCCTTGGACAGGATTGGTGGCTGCAAGGATAACTCGCAGATGCTGAACTCACATGTGAGTGGTAGATGAGACAGGTAGCGATGTCGACGTCGGATTTCCTGTAAAATCATTATTTTTTTAAATTATTCTGCAAAAGAGAATTATATTTACAATGAGATGCAGTAAATGAGTGAGCCACTTAGCACTTGTTTGGAAGTCAGCGACTTGGTCAAAGTCAAACCCTCATAAATTACACACCTCCCAATATGATTTTTTTTAAGTGACCAAGTGACACAGAGCAATTTGAAGAAGAATATCAAAATTTGGTTTAGGTCATCTGAAGTCCATACAGATAAAATTCTAAGATTTCAACCACTCAACCTGAGTTTTTTTATTTGATCTTTTTCAAAAATAATCTCATCAAAACTCCACACATCTAAACCATTAAAGTACAACATCATCTTCCAGTTTTGTCTGTTTTGGATCCAGTGAGTATGCTTTGCATCAATCGGGGAGCTTGTAACCACACAAAAGAATCATGAGACAGCTTGAAAAGTGTCATGGTAAAATTTTCATTACATCCCATTATAATAGTGTCATTTATCATGTTGCTGTTTTAAAAAGGGATAAACAAGCATTACACAAGCTGTGCTTCAGCTTTGCTGACCTCAGTGACTGTGTGTCCCTCGATCTCAACCACTGTGGCAGTGATGGAGTCCGGGCTAGCCTCCAAGCTGCCATATTCCCTCAACAGACAACGTACATTCACAGGATGCAAGAACATCTGCTGGCAGTCCTCAGCTAGAGAAGAAGTAACGTAACTATTACAACAGGGTTTCTGCAGGTATTAGTAAAACTAACTTAATACTTAAGAATGTCATTTTTCATGAAACTTAAAACAAACATCATGCTCACATCCCACATACATACTTGGATATATAATGTATGGCTGTTTTCAAATAATATTCAATAATTAGTCACATAAATGTTCGAAATAGGGTTTTCCATAAGCTTGTTAGCGTAAAAAGGGACAGAAATGTTAATACAAATATCCTTATATCTTTTAGGTAATTAATAGATGTAGTAATTTATTAAGGTATTTGCAACAAGAGTCGCAGGCTTGCTGGTGCCAAACTCAGCTGGCTTGGGACAGTAGCTGGGGGACATTCTCAACTGGTTGCCACCCAATTGCAGGGCACACTGAGACGAACAACGATTCATGCACCCAGTCACACCTGAGGACAATTTAGCATATCCCCTCCAAGAACATATGCAGTGCATTCTTATATTTATTATTGGTAAAGTGTATTATGGAGTCCTTAGAAAAATGTCACATGCCTTTATTTAGGTAAGCTTTATACTGATGCATGTTGTCATTAGTGATACAGATTTTCTGCAGATTAGTCAGAAAAATCATCAACGATGTTACATGAGCTATTTTATATTATATGCCTCAAAGATAAGGAGCAAATGAGAAGCGACAATTGCTACACAATGTAGATGAATAATCTATCTGATCTTTAAAAAAAAAAGGTTATTTTACACTGAGTTCCCATATTTCAGTTATAATTGCAAGTGTTCAATCAAAAAGAATTCATGTATTGCCGCAAAAAGGTGTTGTTTACTTAAGGTTTGTTTTGATTTTATTTCCATATTTATTAAAACTTATCATGTAAATATTTTTTATCGAAACAAATGCCATTTTATATATTTTGTTTAAAAAAAATAAAGCTTTTTACAATGTAGAAAAAAAGACATTTAGCAAACAAAACAAAACAAAAAAAACAACATTGTTTTAGATCTGTAATTTAAATACTGTGCTACCACAATATAATAATTTCTGCTTTTTGCTTCGAAAAAGCAAAATATGAAGTTTGTGCCTTACTAACAAAAAATAAGACATCTACCAATTCAATGAAACATCTCTCTTAAGCATTTGACAGAAGAATTGGAAAATACAAACCTTGGTAAAAATAATAGAAGGGTCCATGCACCTGGCTGGTTTGAGTGTGACTTTGTTCTGACTCTTGGGCAGAGTTTTCATCATCGGATTGGTGGTGTGGGTTTGGATCCAACAGAACATCAGGAGACTCTTCAAGCACACTTTCCAAATATTCTTCAGGTGGCACCTGTAAGGCTGCGGCAGCTGGCAATTCTTCCACCTCATCGTCAAAAGCCGAAGTGTATTGCAGCACGGGCTAAAAAGGGAAAGGATTAATGGTGACTTAGGCTAAAGACTGGACGGTTAAATTAAATTAACAAATGTAGACTGGCCTTCAAGTTCTACCTTGATAGAGTTGTTAATGGTCATCACTTCGTCTCCAGGTGAAGCAGGTTCCTCAAGAGCCAGAGTGGACAAACCAAAGCTGTTGTCTGCATCTGACTGCTGCTTTTTCAGCAACATTTCCTCTCGCTCCTAAACCGCAAAAAAGTAGCCATTTCATATTACTTTACAAAGATAAGTAGGCATGTTCTTCTAACTAAAGTATTGATGATGCCAACGGTAGCCGCTTCTTTAACGTTGTGTGGCGCTTTCAGTAACTTATGGGTGTGTTACTGATAAAACACCATACCAGATTATGGGGCTTCTAATTCCAGCTGTGGCCATTTACAACGTTTTCGTTTTAATGAATGAAATCAGTTGGCTCAAACAGCAGGGCATGTCTGTATATCAAAGTTGTAGGTCGGACCCCCACATTGGGTGCCTGGTTCTGTCTATGTATCTATGGCTTAGCAGAAAAAAACAACGAAAAAAAGACTATAGCATGCACGCAAACCTTTACCTGCAAATGGCAAAGTGCGCTCTGAATGAAGCAACCCTGTGCCTCCTCTTCCAGGCATAGCTGAGCCTGCAGGACCGCCTTCTCCTCTTCTACGAGGTTAAGAACCTCGGAGGACGAAGTTAGCAGTAGCTTGGAATATGGGCTCAAAGAAGCATCTAAGGGAGAAAGGTTGTTGAATGCCATCTTGTTTTTCTCACAAAAAGTTGCGTGCATGAACTTAAAGAAAAGGTCTCCTCCATTTGTCTACACATAAATCATTTTGGAGTAAATGACACCACAATAAGCACATAGTGAACCACAGTAATGTCTGTGATTATGTTTATTTACCTCCAAACCGTACAGGCTCTTCCACTTTTACCCACTGAGAGCTTGGCATGGCCACCACCGCCCCCTTCTCCCTCCGCATGAGGCGCATGGTGATGACATCACCTACCACATACTGCCTGGTCTCCATAGCAACGACACTGCAACGAGAATTTCATTTTACAATCATAAATATCCTACTGAAACTAATAATACCCGACCTAACATTGTATATTTTCCCAGTTGCATGACAAATTATATTTAGACTTTAGGTCATCGATTACCTCTTCAAATCCACTGTGTGAACAGCTTCATAACATATAGGGCATTTGGACCAAGTCTTGTCACTTAAAGACAGGTAGTGTAATATGCAAGGCCAGCAGAAGATATGGCCGCATCGCGTAATGCGAGCGGCCACAGGTGGGTAGAGACAGATGGGGCAGGACGGTACCTCATGACTGTATATGCGCTGGATGGAAAAATAAGGGGGACATTCCTTAAATGTTTGTGGCTGAGACAAGAAAAACATCCCATACTGGATGTGAAGGCACTAACCACTTGTTGCACACAATCCCAGTTGACCAGATTATCAGGATCAGTGAAATGAGCCTTGTAGTCCTGGTCATCAGTCACCACAAACTGGCAACTAAAACATGAACAGTAATGGTCAAACATTATCTTGTTGCCTCCTTTGCTGTGCACTTGTGTTTTTCTGCTTACTTGGCCTGCAGGAAAAGCTCCTTGTTAAAGGGCTTGTGCTTATGACCCCATTTATTTCGGCGTCCCCAACATGAGTGGCCTCCATCTCCGACAGCACCGTTACCTCCTCGAGGTTCAAAGGTGAAGTTCAACAGGTGGTTCAAGCTTATTTTTTTTGGTCCAGCAAACTGAGCCGGGCTAAACTCTGCCCGGCGCGTCTCTGCTACCTGAAAAAGCACAAGTAAATATGACAATTATCAGAACTGTGAGTTTAATTAAGTTCTCTAGGGTGTGTGTGTGTGTGTGTGTGTGTGGGGGGGGGGGGGGGTGCTAACTCAGATAAATTGACCTAGAGACCATTTTTCTTTGGGTTGATTTTTTGACAATGAACTACACAGAAGAATGTTCTGCTTGTTACTACTCTGACCGGAAAAGGCTGCCAATTGTGGCGAGACTTCAAAACAAACGTGACACGCTTCGAGTTCATTTTACCATAAATACTCGAAGTTGAGCAACATATGCGTTTCACCAAGTTTACGAGTGTTTGTATATGCCGAAAGATGACTCAAATCGAATACCTTTCCATGTTCTCTAACCGGTGCACTCTTAAGTGAATCAGCTGGAGGCATCATAAATTTTATATGATCCTTTCCGCTTTATATAATATTCCTGTGCATGAACAAGGCTAGATTTGGACGTTGGTCCATTCTCTTCGCTTCATTTATTAAAAATAATGCTGTAACAAACTCAGCCAAAGTGAGCTGCTGTTGGCTGCAACAGGCACTTTATTGCTGACAGACATACCCCTCTAGCCCGTCCCGTTACGATAATTATTTTCAGAAAGAATATGGCCGATATAAAAATGCACAGCCGTGCATCAAAACTCATTGATCTTCCTCTAATGGTGTTGAATAAAAATAAATAATAATTAAGCTACCGTTTAAAAGACACACCCATACTTTTGGCCTTTTTGAAAAAAAAAAAATATTTTTTTTTAATTTACCGTACTGTGACGAGCTGGAGTAAGTTCACTGTTCGCAGCCAGAGCCTGTTGCTTGGTTCACGACTTCGGGTATTTATGGCAAAATGATCCCATTTGCGTTGCAAGTTAAAGGAAAAATAACTGCTAAGAGCGCATTCAATGTTACACAGCGCAGCGTTCATTGACTGCTCACGATGTGAGAAATCTGAAACACACTTAAGCCGTAACAAATCTATAACTTACGGATATGAAAACAGGAAAATATGAAGGATTTACAAAGATGATTTATTCTGTTTGAGATAGATTTGATTTATTCTGTTTGGCATAGATTTTACATTACTGGCAAACTGTTGGTGCGTCCTATAGATGACAACATAGAAACTACCAAAATTTCACCCTAAAATTAAGGCTGTGTCCTATAGACAGCTATATATATCCCCTATATTTAGGAAATTTTGGTATTTCACAAAAAAAAGTTACTTCTAAAAAAAAAAAACAATAAATTAAATGGTTATTGTGTCAAATGTAATTTTCTAAGCATATATTTGTGGAAAAATAATCAAGACCTCGGTCCTTTAACTTACATTTGCAAACTATAAAGGTAATTTTCTTGTAGTCTACTCAATGGAAACTTCTTGAAAGCTGAAAAATGCATTTTTTTTTTAAATTAAAAAAATAAAAATAAAAAAAACACACTAAAATTTTTGAGGAGTATTACTTGAAAATGTCCAAAGCTTGTGGTCACAAACACAAGAGATTTTTCTTTCACTGCAAGGCAGAGCTGGGGGTGGCTTAGAGACAGCATTTTTCAAAATGGAGTATTCCATAGGGAGATCAATTTTGAAAAGATTTAGTCAGTGAGAAACATTTAAAAGAGAAAATTTTGAATTTATAATACAAACCTCCTCCCGTCGTCCTCCGCCTGCAACCCCACACTGCCGTCCTCCACCTCTCTGGGGGGGTCTCTTGTCAAAATTCTTGCTTTTCTGTGGATTGGTACGACGCTGGCCCGAGAAGTTTTCTGCTTTGGGAAAGGAGGGCTCCCGCTTACGGTTATAGCGCTTGGTGCCTCCATTATTCTTACTCTCTGTAAAAAATATAGTGAATAGTTCATCAGCTGCAAAAATAAAAGGTCGTCAGTGGTCCGCATTCCATTTGAGCATTCATAGTAGAATCAATTCTAACAAGCATGAATAGCAGAGTGCAGTACTTTGGTTAATAAAAATGCATTATCCATTTGCTATTCTACTTAAAGTTAAAGTACTCAATCTAATATTAGCCGCTCACACCAACATATAGCCAATCCAACTTTATTATTGGTGAAGTTTACATTATGGTCACATTTGTGCAGCCTAAGAGGTGTAAATTATGGACCAAATAACAACTAATAATACTATTAAAAAAACGAATAGAGAGTAGTACTAAAGAAGCATAGTGCGACGTTTGTTCTCCAGGGGTGTCGTTATTTGCAGTATAGAGCGGGCCAAATGTTTTGACAGCGACGTCGGCCATGTTGAGCATAGTTCAGCGCTACGAGGAGGCCTAAGATATAGTGTGCAGTCCTGCAGCGAGAGCCATGGCCTTTACAAAAGCAACTGACGTTTTGAATACCGAATGCAGTTTTTACCTGTTTTGGGTTTAGATTCCCCCGGAGTAGGCCCAGAGGAGTTGGAACGAGGTGGAACCTTGGTATTGTTGTTGCTGTTCGGGTTCTTCTCCATGTTTGTCTCCGTGCAGTGAACGAGGCCGAGCCGAGAGCTGAGAGCCGCTGAGCTCTCGAGCATTAAACGAAAAACCAAAGAAATAAAATGGGATGCAATGAGTGCGGGTCAGGCGGCGAAGGCCCCGATTCATATCGTTCAAACGCGGAGAACCCATCACGGCGACATCTTCACAACAAAATAATCCAGAGAAAAAAATAAGAGACACGGTATCAGCGTCTCGTTATGGAGGTTTTGAATAGAGAGGACGAAAGCTCGCCACAAGGGGCCAAGACCCCGACAATGAAGCTCCTTCTCGATCCGGCCAACAGCTAGCCAATCCGATGTATTAAACGCCCCCGAATAGCGTGAATATATCGAAATTAATATTTTGCTCCCCAAATAAGAGTTCTCCTCGCCTGCTCGTATGGCGACGGGTCGCCAGTAAGACTTCTGCGAGACCCGGATGTTCCTTTTTTTCTGCAGCTTTTATTTAGCAGCGGCCTTATATGGCATCTTGGGAAATGTAGTTACCACGCATCAAAGCCAAGTAGTAAACACGAACTGCTTACATTTTGTCGTCAATGGATTGAACATTTACAGATCATGGTCTTTAATTGCAATGGTTTGCAAACGGTTAACTTTTAACATTGTTTTTAGGCGTTTTAAGGAAAAAGAAAACATGCATCATGACTGATCAAGTTATTTAAATAACCTCAATTCCTCAAACAACTTCGGAATTCACAGCATCCCGTTTGCAATTTTTTTTCGAACACCAAACATCCAAATGACACACGCATCATGAGTCTTGACCAACATTAATATACTGAGGTGACGTGTAGGCCCCAATGTTTATCACAAAAAGAGGTCTCACACCTAAAAAGTAATTTTATTATCACAAAACATCGTAACATGGTCACATTAAACAATAAAAGTGCAGTTAAAGATGGGGAGAATATACTATATATATATATATATATATATATATATATATATATATATATATATATATAGAGAGAGAGAGAGAGAGAGAGAGAGAGAGAGAGAGAGAGAGAGAGAGAGAGAGAGAGAGAGAGAGAGCGAGAGAAAGAGAGAAAGAGAGAAAGAGAGAGAGAGAGAGAAGTACTGTCCTTGGAAAGTTGTTGAATTAAAACGTACTGAATATGTGGGGGAAAACGACAGTTAGGTCTGGAGGGGCGAAATAGAACGACATGTTTAAACTAAAGATTAAATAAAACCGTTTTCGTGGAGGGGGTGGGGGGTGTTACAATAATTAAGTACAAGCTACAAAGAATACATGTACAGATTTAAAAAGAAATAGTCTTAAAACATTCATTTCATGTGTCCCATAGATTTTCATTGAAAATCATCGACCCGAAAGTGTAAATAAAGGACCAAATCATGATTTTCTATCTTTGCCAGTTGTAGTTCAGTTTTATTAAAAAGAAAAAAAGAAGAATCTAACAATTACATGAAACATCCAACAAACACATCACCATTTTTCTATTTAATTTGATAAAAAAAAAACTATAGCACATGATGGCTTAGAACAAGCGGGCGAAGGAGAGGGCTTGAGTTAGTCTTCGTCGTCATCATCTGGTTCATCTTCAAAAGCTCCTTTTATTATGGAGCAACTTAATATAGCTTTGCGAATCTGCTTCTTTTCATCTGTAATAGACAAAAAAAAAGTTTTCTTTTTGAAAATCCTTAAACCCCAAATAATGAGTTTCATGGTAATATGGTGTCCAAACCAATTTATTGCATTCCCCATAGAAGTCAGTATCACAGAATGGACACATTCTATTATTATCTACTATTTTATATATTTTCTCCAGACTTACCTTCATCTTTACAATTTGGGAGCATTCGATGGAGCTGCCGTGTGTTGTAATGTATCAGAAACTTCTGACAGGTTCTAATTGTTCCTTGGGAAATACATTGTATACATTGAAACGTTAAGTAGACTGCAAATGTAAGTATGATAAAATGTGTGTTTTTGCATATTTTCATATATTGACACCAAATACTTGAATTTGTTGATTATATAATTAACTAAAATTCTAAATCTAAACTATAAGGTGATTATTTGTCAGAGAAATCTCAGAAAAGAAGACTAGGACAAGCCTAGCTGCTTAAACAGCAAAAAGAGTAACTCAGACCAGCCAAGATTGACTTTTCTATGCCGGCATAGGGAAAAAAGCTTGGGCAAATGTAACTCGTGGGTCTTCCAACGCTAGTTTTCCACTGCCCAGCCGTCCCCCCCTGGCTTTTATTGAGTAGAAGCATAGCAGATTACAAGACACAACAAAAGAGCCAGCCGGGCGCCACCGGCAGCTGGGCCAAGGTCCCGGCTCACACTTTCGTGCGTCAACAGTTCTATCTAAGGACAGGGTCAAGATGAACTAGGATTGCATAAATGGGGAACAATGAACTAAGCACATAATGATAACAACCTAATATATGATTCCCTTCACATTATTTTCTTACCTCCTACATGTAGACAGTTCAGAAAACAAGGTATTCTCTGCCGATAGGTTTCAATACAGGTGATAAAAGGCAATGCTGACCAGAGCAGTTTGTAGTTCATTTTAGGAAAACGCAGGAAAACCATTCCTGTTTGATTATTCAGGTATTTCACTGAAAAAAACAAAAAACACATTATCTGCCTGATATGCTTTTCTTTTCTTTTGCCCCTCCAGACTGCCACAGGCGGTGCTTAAGGCATGGAATAAGCCTTCGCACAAGTGCAGGACGAGAAGCCCCGGATGACCGTCAGAGTATCTTGTCTCCTTGTATCTTGAATCCTTGTCTCCACATTGTTCACGTGAGTAGGTTTTGATTGACAGACTACCGGGCGACACTGCCTTATATACATCCCGGGTGTCATATATGATGTGTTTGTTGGTATAAATTCTTGTCCTGCACTTGTGCTAAGGCTTGTTCTGTGCTTTAAGCACCGCCTCTGGCAGTCATTCGGGCACATTGAACTGCTGTTCATTTCATGTGGTTGCTAAAATTAAAGAAGAAGAAACAACTCTGATATTTCAGTACTTTTTGCACAATTGGTGTTGTCCAAGGAGCCAAGCGTCAACATTTACAACTATGATTTATGTCCATTATTGTTCCTTCTAACTGAATGAGTATTTAAAGTCTTTGTCATCTTGTTGTTCACATATTGACAATGACAATACTGTGGTACCTCTACTTACAAACGCCTCTTGTTACAAAAAATTCAACTTATGAACATTTGCCTCCAAAGCCCGAGTCAGCTTTGACACGGACTACTCAAAACAGTGCTTAAAAAGCCTTGCTCAGATCTTGAGCACGTGATGACGCTTGAGTCTTCATGCATGAAAACGAGAGACCATAAACTTCGTAAGCGATTCAAATATTTTGCATTGTGTCAAACTGTTGATTCCTGCAAGGATATGCCAAAGGCTCAACCAAAGCTCGGCTTCTTTAGTCTCCAATAGGGTTACGCTGTACCGTAGGATTACGTGAAGCCGTCCTTGGGGTACGTGAGATTTTAAAATATATTTTAATAGCAGCATCTGTACAAAATCCTTATAAAATAAATATTAAATTATGTGAATCTGAGTGAAACATACAGTAACTTCAGAAAAAATATTTTATAATCGGGCGGCTATTCAATTTCATTCACCTATATGCCTAATCTCCCCCATTTTAGAATGGTTTTACCCACACTCTACCGCCGAGAAAGGTTTTTACTATTTTAAACTATTTAAAATTAAGTTAATGAGAAGTTCTTTAATCTGATTCTAATGGACCCTTTGTTATTTATTGCACGCACAAATGCTCACATATCCATTTTCTTGACAGCTTGTCCTTTTTCATTTTTGTCTACTGTTTTGGCTACAGGCAAGCTGTCTTCTTGTCCGTAGCATTGGCCAGACAAGTTATACACACGAATGTATTGTAAGACTGATTGTATAGGAGTTATGGAATACAAGCCCAAACTAAGTGAATCATTTTGAGGACAATAGCTGTTATGACTTTAACTACAAGCTGCCGCTGGTGTGGCTGTTTTATAAGACTTAGAGGCATTTCAGTTTCACAAGGCTTCGTCATCCCATCGCTGGATTGAATAGAAATTACTCTGTACTGTGCTCATTTGCATTAATTTACTTTACCAGTGAATCTGGATATACACATGGCCGCCCCATAGTCGCCATGTATTCGGGCCATTGCTCCTTTCACCGCCTTGGCGATGGTTCTGTCATCCAGAAGTAAGAGACTGTTCCTGTCTGTTACGTTTATCTCACAGAGTAAATACCTGTCAACAGATAAATATCCTGTCAGAAACGAACCCACAAACACGTAAATCATGAAGCCCTGCTTGTAGTTTACCTCGATTTAAGTCTAACCATGCTTGCTCACTTCTTCTTCTACGACAACGAACTTCCGTCAACAAAACATCTAAATGTAGCATTGCCTAATTCCGTTAGCGCCGCATTGTGGGCAATAATGATAATGAAGACGAAAGAGCGTTACTTTTTATAAATTGCTAAGGCGTTCGTGTAATAACAAACGGGGCAAATACTTAAATAACCCACCTCTTTGGGGGGGGGGGGGGGGGGGGGGGGGACTTTGGAATGTACAGGGCAGCAAATCACTCATACCTACTTGGTAACTATGACAACACACGTCGCACTTAGCCAACCGCAGTCGGAGATTTCCGTCACCCAGACACGCTTTACGCCATCTTGAAATTACAGCCGCTTTTTCCGAGGCTCTCTGAATTATAAAGCACAACTATTTTGTTTCTCATACCGCTGCCACGGTGCCTAATATGCATGGTTCTCGGAACAAAGCGGCACCAACAGTTGGGAAGGGACACACTGACGCAGACACTGGAACGGAGTCGAACCGCAGGGACCGAAAAGCTGTTGTGGGAATGTTAAAGAAGCTCAAGTCGAGGCGCAGTCAAACAGACAAGTGGCCCGTGGTCACAGAGGATGAACTTCGGGCGCTCGGAGGAGAGATTTCTCCGGATCACGTCCTGGGACTGCGTGCTGTCACGGAGGGTACGCAAACGGCAACCCTGCTCGTTTAAATTTGTCGTTAGACGTTTAGCAACACTATTGTTTATGGCGTATGCTAACCGATGTGTATGCTAAGGGACGTCTCCTGGTCAGCTTTCTCAGGTGCACAATGGGAAGACGGTCAATTTTTGTATTTAGTCTTTAACTCAAAGCAAAACTTCACGTTCGTGGGAAATGTATTTTGGAGATAAGATGCGAAAATGGCATTCAATAATTTTCTGTATACCTCGGATTTAGTCATTTTCAAATATTTAATTTTGAATCTGGTCGCGTATACTATTCTCCTTTTATGATTCGTTGAGTGTTATACCCTTTTGCCAAAACGACCTAAAGTAACTGTTTACAAAGCATCGGGGTTTAATAAGTGCGAGTATTAATCCAGTCAACATTTTGCACTGATATTGGTGCCATTATTTTAATGCACAGACACATAAAATTCTCAAACATCAGGAACCGTGTACATCACTCCCGAGTGAAACTACTTCAGTCACTCTGTGGCTGCAACCATGGTGTCTGTCATCAGATCCTCAGTCAATAATAAACGCCTCTTATTGTTTTGGCCTTTTCCTGCACCAGACAACAATGGCGTGACTTCCCTCCTCAATCAGAGTGTGTGGTTATAGAGCTGAGAGCATATACTTTACACTGCTTTTTCTTAATCCTGCCTCACGGGAGCAAGAAAGCACAAGCGACCCACTGAGGAGAAACCAACGGAACCTGTGCATTACGTCAAAAAATTAATTCATCTTATTTCCTATTGCAGACTATCTGTGCAAACCTGAAGATAATATCTTCAACATCGACTTCACCCGTTTCAAGATCAGAGATCTTGAGACTGGCACAGTACTTTTTGAGATCGCCAAACCTCCCCACAGTGGTAAATGTGTGAATTTAATCTATCAATCAGCACATTAGTTGCATGCACGTGTGTCTGCATGTGTATGTACAAATGTCATATAGTTTGAATAATAATGATATTAATATGAAATTTCCTGTTTTCAAATAAGGCCATTGATGATTTATCATTTTAGGCCATGACAATTAAAGGGAGTATGTGTAATTTTTTCGCATGTGACTGTGGAAGCTTGAGGGGCATTATGGTAAATGCAGCAAAACACACTACTCCTCCTGCTGTCTGTGGCTAGAACAAACATGGCGACCGCCGGAGAAGTGCCATCCCCCATATAATATCATTTAATGATAACGAGTCCTACGATTATATTTGAAACACACTGTTGGACGTTAAGAACACATTTATTTACAAGTTTTTAAAATTCATAATCATTTAATTTATTCACGTTTAATGAAAAACGGTCCAAATCTTACAGTGTCACTTTAACTCTTCTAAGCCACAACAGTTATATCATTGGATAAGACATGCAATTGGTCCAGCACTTTCACAATGCGTATCTAAGAACAACCAATTTATTTTCATCTGCTGTTGTATGAATGCAAAATAGCTTCACTTCATAGATCCCTCTGGTGTTTTGCAACCACATAGTCAGCCTCTCAGTAGAGGCATCATTGGTAAAGACATCTTGAGTAACAAGGACAAACAATTTTTGAAATGAAAAAGGAGGAATAATTTAAAAAGTTGAATCATACATTTCAACAGGTTCATTGTTATTAAATAACTACAAAAATGTCTTTATGTTTGGCAAATAAAGCCTTTTGATGACAAAGTTGCATAATGTATTTTTATAGTCAGCAGATACAAAAGTGAATTGCATAGTTGCGTGATTCAGTTAGTGCAGATGTTATTATTATCATGGCAAACTGACTATCTCTCCTAGCTGTATAATCTGATTTCCTAGCAGCTAAACTGGTTTTGTCTGTCAGGTCCTGTAGAGGCTGAAGAGGGGATTGGAGATGTTGACGTCAGCGCTGGACGCTTTGTGCGATATCAGTTTACACCAGCGTTCTTGAAACTTCAGACAGTAGGTGCAACGTAAGTGCATGGACCATAAGTTTCTGTTTCACATAACTAATAGCACTATCTTTAGTATTCTAACAAAACACCTGTGCACAACTGAAGTGTAAACTCCGACTTTAACTCTGTTCCCAAACGTCAGTGTGGAGTTCACCGTTGGCGATCGTCCCATTAACAACTTTCGCATGATCGAGAGGCATTACTTTCAGGGACGACTCCTCAAGAACTTTGACTTTGACTTCGGCTTTTGCATTCCCAACAGCCGTAACACATGTGAGCACATTTACGAGTTTCCACAACTTCCAGATGACCTCAGTAAGTCCGTTTTTTTATTTACACAGTGTGTAGATAATACATGCATCATGTTGATTGATGTGTCCATATTTAATCGCTCCCAATGCCTTCTTTTTTCCAGTTCACCAAATGGTGGAGCACCCTTACGAAACCAGATCAGACAGTTTCTACTTTGTGGACAACAAGCTCATCATGCACAACAAGGCTGACTATGCCTATAATGGTGGTCAGTAAGAACTAAAGGAGGAGAGGACAATTGCGCAATACTGAGGAGAAGGGATTTGTTTTGTACCAATCTGGTTAAAAGTTTTATTCCTGAGACAGATGAATTCTTCTTTCCTCAGCAGAATCAACAGCTCGCATCTGCCATTTGACGCTTTCATGAATCTGAAGAATCTTAGAGATTTGTGAATGAGGAAAATTCTGTTTGAAGTTTGTCACCTAAGTTTAATGTTACAGTGTGTGCACTGTTTGCCTTTAGTTTGTGTCTCTGCTGGAAAGGGACAATCGCGGACCTCTAATGCTAAGAGGTGGGCAGCAAAAAAAAAAAAAAAGTGAAGTCCACAATAATTTCTTTCAAGAAGTTAGTTGTTACATTGTTGACTACACACAATGAAACATTCAAACATTTGTTTCAATTCTGAGTATGACAAAGACACAAAATGATAAAAATAAGAATCAAATGCAAGAATATATTTGAATATTCCACATGAAATACAAAAAAGGATTTTAAATGCTGGCTTTCTGAAAAGGGTTTTAAAGTAATCTGCCCTCACTACTGTTGTGCCTCTTTTTGCATTAAGCACACAGCATGAAGGCGGTGTGGCAAGGCCATGATCGATCTTTGACACAATTCCAGTCGTCTTTTTGATGGGGTTCAAGTCAGCCCTTGTCATGCAGATGTCTGTATGAGGTGGTTCATAATGCAACGGTATCAGGCTCAGTTAACCTCTTATGAAGTTCCCCCTGAAATCGGAATCCCGTTGCACGACAATCCTCTCAAGCCTCAGTCGTCCATGTCACATATGCACCTTTTCTGGTCACATTTCTCTTCCTCTTGACACCGTGCATGTACTTTGACATAGTGCACAGTGGTAATCCATTTTATTTCGCAAATTTCTTTAAGACGTTTTCTCCTTTTGGAGGATGTCGGCCGACAAGTCGGCAGCCCTCACCATGATTCTGAAGCCAATTGAGCCAGAGGGAGACGATTCAAAATTTGGGAATTAAAATGGGAAAAAAAAGGGGGTCTTTCTGTGATCATTGTCAAACATGAAACAAGTGTGCAACAGTTCACCTTTGCGTAGCATATATAAGGTCAATGTTTCACTTTTGAAACAAATTATTGAAATAAATGGGCTTTCCCTGAATATTAATTTTTAGACACTCATCTGTAGGTTCTGTTACAACTCCATTTGCTTTAGTGTGATAGTGTTTCATTAAAAAGACCCTAACTGCGTTTTCTCAAGTGACAATTGCTCCTCTTAAAGAACAGGGAGCATTGAGTAGAAGTTGTATAGTATTGATAGTGATAGGTATTTTTCATTCACTCTTAAATATTGGCATACTTTTTATATCTTGGACCGTGGTGTGAAATATTTAAGGTGGGTGTACTTGCTATAACATGCTCGGTTAATTTAGATTCTGGTAGTATCACCATCTTTAAGTTAAAAAGTTTTCTTGACATCAGGAGTCGATGTTCATCCTGAAAAAAGAACATTTATGTCAAACAGGAATCCTTGTCTTCACTTGATCAAGGTATGCCTCAGTGTGTAATACCTCATATTGGATTTAATTCATTACTATTTGCTAAATGTGTGCTTTTTTTAAGAGTGTGTCTACTTGGAATGCAATAGTGCGTCAATTCACGTTATTATTGCTTCAAGTTAATGAATAAATGGAATTGATGGAAATCATTTGATTAGCAAACTATATTTTTATATTTTTATTTTATTTTTTTTATTTAAAGCAGGGATGTCCAAACATCTTACCAAGAGGGTGAGAAAATGTGTTGGGCCAATCATTCAGCTTCAAGTTGTTTTTGCTCACATTTTCATTTTGTTTCCGGTATGCGTATAATAGTTTGGATGTTTTGTCAGGTAACGCCTCTTGAATTGAGTCCTTTAAAAACAGATACAGGCTTGACGCAGACACAGTTGTTTCGTGGTGAAGTGAAAAGATGGCGAATAGTATTCACATACAAACGGCGTGGCCACACATTTGCCAACTTCACATGAACTATAATCGATTTTTTTCTGTAGATTTGTATTTTCTGCAGCAGTCATCAGTACTGATGGGCCACACCATTGTATGATAGAAGTTAAGGAATGGGTAATTTGAATATGGGCCACATTTGACCCCAGGCTGGACTTTGGACATACCTGATTTAAAGCAATTATTTACAAAACTCATGTGCCTTTCATCCTGATGTTTGTTATGGTAAGAAAATTTGAATTGTCCTGTGTAATGAAACTTACAAAGAGCTGTCATTCATTTGATCTGATGATGGGAATATATTTGCATCCTCATACAGGAACCCCGGAAAAAGGAAAATCAATCAAATATTGCTAAACTAAACTCACTGTAAGGTCTTAAGTTCTGCAGCTGTACTGATTTGTGTTAAAACTATTGTTTAGGTCCTTTCGATTTTGACAGGATTTTTTTTCTTTTTACCATGTAAAATCAGTACGTATCATGCCCGGTGAACTCTTGGGGTTAACACTCTGGTATTGCAGATGGGAAGGATTTGTCAGTTATATTTCACACGATCAGTTGGTAGCTTTTTATTGCATATATTGGTCTATAGCCATCTTAAAGCAGCTGAAAAAGTACTACAGATTCAAATGGTATCACTCTGTCTCCTTAAAGTTACTGATAATAAAAGTGATTTTGCAAATAATTCACTTCTTTAAAACATTGTGAATTCAAAAAACTGAATTTACAAACTGTACTGTCTACTTCAATCGTCATACACCAACCACTTTATATACAGTGCTGTAGTTTATGTTGCCTAGCGTAATCACTGGGGGCGACGAACAAGAACAGATGCTGAGTACTTTAATCCATTACTTTTGAGTGAAAAATTTTCAATAGGAATTCCATTATGTTGTTGCCATTTTTTAATATTGTCTGCATGTACTTAATATGTCGAAGAGCACATTAGTTTCAGTTCAATTATTTATTGTTCACTCGTGAAAACGTTTGTCCAGTAGACGCGAACAAAAGTTAGTTTTTTTTTTTTTTTTTGGGGGGGGGGGGGGGGGGGGGGGTTCAACGACATTACCCATAATGCAAAGTAAAAACAGGAAATCGTTTGATGCGCACTTTGTCATGGCGGGTAATACAGTGAAGCGTGCCAGTTCAGCTAAAGTCTCCAGCAGCAGTAGCGACGACGAAGAGCTGAAACGATGTCAAGAAGCAGTTTGGGATACACGAAAAAGTGGGACAAATGGTAATTTAATTTCTTTCGTTCTGTGTTATCAGCGCTAAACATAATCCGGTGCGATAGCAACCCAGTTATTCTACCAACTAGATTGCTACTCAAGTCGTGAAATTGACTTCAGAAACATCTCGCAAATTTCTCAATTTGTGCATTTGCCTATATCTCTGTTTCTAGGAATTGGCAAAACAAAACAGTCTAAACGGTAAGTTCATCATCAGTACTGTGGCTACCTGTACTCAATCGTAATCTATTATGGCATATAGTAATAGATTATGGAAATTTAACAGGATACATAATTTAAGGATGGTATTGGATCGCAAAAGATGTACGTAACACTGTAGTATATGTAATAACCATTGCTATGTGCGGAGGAAGTGTTGTAGTTGCTGACCACGAACATGATGGCAATGAGCTCCAAGTCACCCAGGGGTTTCAAACTCATGTCGCCAAAAAGTTGGGACAAATTCTTGACAGGTAGCCGTAATGTACTTTTTTAAAAAAATCAATTTAACCAGTACCGTCTTTTAAATATTCTAATCGGCATGCATTTGACTTAGTCGCTTGACAGAAATCCAGACAGACATATCTGTCTGTAAGACGCCACCAGCAAAATGTGAAGATGATGAAGGTAAACTTCTCCACGTCTTGCATGCTTTCTAGTGTTATTTTTTGTTTATATTGAAATGTTCTACTTTTTCGTGCAGGGTTTCTTTTGTTCTCTACATCAGTCCCAAGACAGCCAGCAGATGATCCTCCTCCCGTTGTGCGACGAAGGCCTATTCCCAGCTCAAGGTTTGTATTTCTTAATTGTCATCGAAAGGGCACTTTTATCTCTGTAGTAAGACATTTTGTTGCCACTGAAGGGTTGGTGAATAACTTTTAGAGTGAAATCTAGAGCCTTGAGGCTATTATTTATAGATATGGCTAACATTTTTCTGAAAAACTCACCTCCACAATCAAACAGTCAGGTTGGGTTTTCAAATGGGATTTTTTTTTTCAAAAGGGAAAAATGGTTTTGGAAAAAAAAAAATCTGAGGTCGATCAGCATTGTGGGACGAAGCGTATGAAACAACGGATTCTAGTTAAGATGGTTTCAAGACTGTTGTAACTGGCAGAGGCCCTTTTTTCACTACTTGACTTTTTGATCTGTTGAGTGGATAACATGTGCGATAGAGAAGGGTATTAGCTGAATAAGATTTCTGCAACTTAATCCAACAATGTACTTTTTTTTTTGGTACAGTGACAGTGACAGCGAGATGGAAACAAGACTGAAGGAGGCAGCTGTGCCATTGAAAGATCTCCTACCCTCATCGTCACTCATTTCCTCCCCAGCGGCAACAGCAACTCCCCACTCGGAAAAGAAAAAGAAAAAATCATCTGAGACAGAAGAGCACAATGTTGCTAAGAAGAAAAAGAAAAGGAAACAAGCAGAAGATACAGGAAGCAAGCATGTGGACTGCCAAGGGTCTCCTTGTGCTCAAGACAACGTCCAGCACACAAGTTCGAAACAGGAACACCACAAAGTCAAACGGAAAAAGAAAGTAGCGGAATGCGATTAATAGAACCGTGAAGGAAATGTTTCTTTCTGCAGTGTTTAAACATAAAAAGATGAGTTGAAAGGACATTTAAGAAACTTGCCCCGTGTCTACAATCATAGTCAACAGAATGTAAAATCTTGCCATTTAATACTATTGCTACAGTAAGTCACAAAGGATGTTCAATGTGTTTATAAAAGGCATAAAATATTGAGTTGGCATTTTCAGTGAACATACGATTGCCAAGATTACATAAAACAAGTATTTAAATAAAATACATTTTGTTGTCAAATTTGGTGACGTTCTTTTTCTGTGTAAAAACCAAATGATCTCCATCACTGATCCTTGTTCATCTTTCAGATATATTGTATGTGAGTTTTTAAACCCTCCAAACTTCTCATGGTCCTTTACTCAGAACCAACATTCCTTTCCTTTGGTCTTGCTGGTGTTGGGGAGGCATTGCTGGAGCACAGCGTTACTGTGCTGGAGAGACCATTTGTGTCGGAATGTAAGAGCTAATGTCTGTTGGCGACGGTGACAGGAGGTGAGACTGGTGGCTGTCTGTTGTCTGGGAGGCAGGATACATTTCTGGGCTCTGGCTTGGAGCTGTTGATCAGACATGGAATTTTTCTGGGTTGGAGTTTTACACACGCAAATAAGAAACACAATAATAAAAATACTAAAAAGACAGAACCACCGATGCATTTGAAACGTTATAGAATAGCCATTCTCAAATAAGGTTATGAGTACCCCTGTGGTTATGTGAAATTTTCCACACGGTTTCTTCTTCAGGTATCAGAAGCCATTCATTATCTTAACAGTGTATCCTCCTATAAGGGTCGTGGTCATGGTGCCGCCTCTCCCAACTTTCTTTTGCCGTTGTGCTAAGTCAACCCTGAGCTGGTTGCCAGCCAATTGATGGGCACTCAAATACGAACAACCTTTTGCACTCTAACACCCCCCTTAGGACAATTTTGAGCGTCCATGTTTTTGGACCTACCCTGCATGTTTTTGGACTGTGGGAGCAAATTGTAGAACCCTAAGAAAAGCCATGCAGACATAACACATACAAACTCTGCACAGCAAAGGCAGAGTCAGAAGCAAATCCACAACCTCCGCATGTGAGGTGGACGTGCTAACCAGTCTGCCACTGTGCTGCCCATAGAATATCAGTATGTCTAAGATAATTCTTTTTATGCTGTTACAGGAACGATGCATGTTTCTTTTCAAATTAAGAGCAACTTAAGTAGAGCATGAAGAGGCTTATTGCTAAATTGTGTTTTTGACTCCTTTGCAAAACATGGCATGTCTTGATTTTTTTTTAAAGTTTTATATGGATTTATATAAGTGACACAATTTTCCAGCAGATGAGCCAGGAATAAAACAGATGATGTTACGCGCTCTGGAGTTGCTGCGCATAACGCAGTAGCTGGTAGGCCGGAGGTCTCATGCCAATATGCATTCCGCAGTCACTGCTGCATACCTGGTACAGGGGTGTGAGCCTGCAGGTGCAGAGAAGTTTCCTGCATGGAAGGATCGGTTTGCTCCTCGGGATCTGCCGTCAGAATCTATCCAAAAAGAAAAAATCGAGAGCCTCCAGTATTCATGTTCTGCAGACTTGTGTACTCTGAGGAAGTCACCTGTCTGACAGACGTGAGGCTGGTTAGTGTCCCCAGACTGCTGCTGTCAGTGATGACCATGGCTTGAGACAACAGACTGGACGAAGGATATTGAGGCGAATCAGTCTTGTTATACACTACAATAAAGAGCAGAATAAAGTGCCACTTTCCACAAAGTATCCTGAATCGTGCTTACTGCTGCACCCTTACTGTGGCTTGGCAGCTGCGTCATGGTAGCCATAAATGGACTGGCACTCATGTGACTCTGGAGCTGCTGTGGCATTGGTTGCTGGGTGTGAAGCTGCTGCTGGAATGAGATTGGCTGCAGAGTTGTGAAACCGCCTCCCATGTTGTTTATGACTGGCACTGTTTGAGGTTGGGTTGAAGCTAGACCTGAGAATGAAAAGATAAGAATAATAAAAAAAAGACCTAATTCAAAATTGCAAACGTAGGGGTTACCAATGAGAAGTGACGACTCTCCCAGGCTCATGACGCTGGGCAGGGAGGCCATGATGAGGCCCTGTGATGATGCAGGGGTCGAGGACAAACTGTGCAGTGAGGTCAGAGTGCTTACCGGCGGCAGTGGGCCTCCACAGGAAACCTAAAGCCAAAAGGCAACATGATCACGAAGGCCCGCAATTAGTCAACAATATACGGGGTGGGGGCATAGAACACTCACTCCCTCACCAATTTGGGATGGTGGCTCTCAAGAAGTGTGTGGCTTGGCTCCAGCTGGACAGGACTAGCCACAATACGTCCCACACCTTCCCCTCCGCTACCTCTGGCTGAGCTCATGGTGTCACATGGGATTTGATGGCTGTATTTGACACCTGGGATGTAACAGAAAATCACTAACCAAATACCACTTGAATACAGTACTGCAAGATGGACAGAGAGAAATATACTAAAATAGTAAAACGGATTTCGTATTTGAAGGCTGAGTGTATTACTGAGCTCTGGACTTGAAGAAAGGTTGGGGTTAGAAGAAGAAACCGGATGACTGGTGAAAGGCCCGTCAAGAGCCAGTTTGTGCCGGAAGGCCTCCTCTTTTCGACGGTTGGCAAACCAGTTGTACACCCTGACCTCAGTGACCAGGTTGGAGCCCAGGCCAGCAAGCTGTGAAGGAGACACCCCTCTCTGCAAACATTCTGCCCTGGGGAGGAAGAAACGGACTTTAAAAAAAAGTTACAGTTTGTTCATTAATCATCTAATGTGTATAGCGTACACGATGTTGCCAAAAGTATACAATGACATGTCTGAGCTGGCATATGAACCGAACTGACGATAATAATTTAAAATATTGAGAATGGTCTGCCAATTCATTTCATGTGCAAGTCAAGACAAGTGAACAAAATATTTTTGGTGATACAGTATAGAGTAGTAGCTCTCACTCTCCTTTTTTCAATTATAAAATGTTTTCAGCAAAGTACTACTGTTAAGTACTAATGTTTTCAGCTAAGTACTACCTAACCAAAGCAAAGCATTTTTGAATGAACAAATAAACAAACCAAATTAAGAAAAAGACACAAAACAGAGTACTGTGTCATTCGTGTCTGACATACATTTGATTTGGAACACTATTTAGCGATTCAATCAATTTGCTCTTAATTTGAAAAGAAAAACATACTGTTCCCATCTTGGCACAAAAAAGTATTCAATTAGATTTGCTGATATGTGCAGGAACCCTGTTAAAATTCATGTACTCTTAAGGATACTTGGACCTCGTTCGAGTACCACTGGTTCAGTGTATGTCACAGCTTCTCCAGGGAGAGTTACCTCGAAATATACACACTTGTCCCACCTGTTACACTCTTCCACTAAGCCTTCTCTCTCCTCCTTGCTGGGGTTTTTCTGTCGGTCATAGGCGTGGAAAAGGATCTGCAGGGAAGCAGGACCCCATTTGAATCTGTTTCTCCGACCCCTCTTGGAGTCCTCACCTAGGTCCTCCATAGTCGTGAGTCCGTGCTTGGCATTGGTGAATTCTATCAGGTAAAAATATACTTTTATATTTTGCTCTGAGACAAACGACATTATGGCTCATGTAGCTCTCCAGCTCCTTGTGTACTCACGCTGGCTGATTTCACACTGCTTCTTGACATACCAGCTGTACAGTGCAGCTCTCTTCATGTTCTTCATAGGTGTGCCTTTGTTAAGATGCTGGGAGAGGTGAGATTGATTGAGGCCTGTGGACTCTACCACTTCTCTCTGAGGAAGATTGTGCTGCTGCATGTAACTTTTCACCATTTTTGCAACATGCCATGGGTCCTCCCTGTTGGAAGCAGATAACCACAACAGACCCATTTGGCTCCGTCATTCATTTATGACCGCTTTTGAAACTCTTGTTTTGGATTTCTTTAGATTCTAACTTAGGAGTGTAGCTGAGATTGCATTTTATCTACCTCATATTTTCTTAAGTATGTCTTTTACTCAAAGCCCAAAATATCGTTAACGTTGTTTGATTTCGTAAAAATACATAGGGTCTATAGACTTAAAGAGAGCGGTCGAATCCAAAGCTTGTGACAGCTGTCAGACATGATCACTTGGAGATTTGTCCAGAAGCATTATTGACAAAGAGAGATAAGAGCGAGCACACAGGAGCAAAGTCCAACGGCTTCAGACCAGTACGGAATATGCAGAAAGCATATTGAGCTGGAAAACCTTATTTATAGCTTTTAAAAGTCAGTAATCGATGACA
The DNA here is from genome assembly GCF_059441005.1 of Hippichthys cyanospilos. Classification (NCBI taxonomy): domain Eukaryota; kingdom Metazoa; phylum Chordata; class Actinopteri; order Syngnathiformes; family Syngnathidae; genus Hippichthys; species Hippichthys cyanospilos. The sequence goes on along the minus strand of NC_142369.1, from coordinate 29,862,444 downwards.
AATGCACAAGTAACACCGACACCATGATCCGCGGTTCCATAATGGCATCTGGTTCAGACTTAAATCATTATCATATGCAGTATTTGAGGGGATATTTTACTGTCAAAAATATGCTTTTAAATTGTTGGAAAATGCAAAAATGAAAAATGTATCAAGCAGATAACATATTAGAAATCTATTATTTCTATGCGGGGATGCCTCACGTGTTGTAATGCAAACATTGACTCAGGACCAGCCCTTCTCCATTAATCTTCACCTACATATGCGTGTAGCTTATTTATTAAGAATTGGCCACAGAATAATGATGACGGTGGGTAATTAGTAACTAGCAAAGGAGGAACCCTCTTTAAATTGGCTTCAGACGGCAGAGTGAGAGAGACGAGCGGGAGAAGCAAGGAGCATTTTGGAAGAGAGGGTAACCAGGCTTGGGAGGTGTCCCGTAATCAGCGTTTGCAGGTTCTGTACTCGAGTAAAAATGCAAGGGGAGTAAACGCGACATCAAGGTGGTCCTCACCCTCCTTCAGGACACTTTCCTATTCTATTCATTGGGAGGAATTAACTCTACTCACTGCAGAAGTCGTTCTACTTCATCCCTCAGTTTGGCCGCCTCCTCAGGAGGAAGCTTCTCCAAATCTCGAAAAATCGGTGGTGGGTAGTCCATTTCTCCTTCCTCTGAGCTTTCCCCATCCCCCCTCTCTCCCCTGTCTGTTCCGTTCGCCCTGTCTCGTTCCAGTTCCCCCATTGCGTGGATCAAGACATCCCGGGACAGGCCCGATTCCAGCAAGGCCCAGACCAGCTGTTCCTGAAGGGCCGTCATGCGGCTCGACCTCGCCATGGCAGTCCCGGCCCTTTCCTCACCCTCCATTACTCTGATGCCTTACCTGCTCCCGCTTTGCAAACAAACTCTGCTCACATGTCCTCGTCACACACTCAGAGCTTTGGTCAGAAGGACAAAGATGGGGGCCATCATTATTGTAATCCCTCTTCAATCGAGGAAAAAAAAAATCCTGATGCTTTCTTTTTCTTCTATTTTCCCCTCGAATAATCCCGAGCTGCCCGGTTTTAGCGCTCCACCTGTTGTTTAGCAATCAAAGGTCAATTTTCTTTTTTTGAACCTTCTTCCTCTTCACTGCCGCCCCCCTGTCTTGAACTTTGTCCCCTCTCCCTCATTCCCCAATGGTGGCCAAAGTGCACTTTAACATACAATTAGTTCAAAGGAAAAAAACAACAACATGGTATGGTCTCCAGCAAAATTAAAGAGGCACCAAATCCCCCTCAGTCTAAAAACGTGATACAACCATCCATCACAGTCTTTTTACCATTAAAGACAACATTGCGTAATGAAGAAAGGCCATTGTCCCTTTTTAAAATGTATTTTATTGTTTTACATGTATCTATGAATACTCAAAACTGTGGTCGATTGAATAAATGTCCATGTTGCAATTTTCAAACATTTGAGATGGCTGTTTTGACTTGTCCTGGTGCGTCGTCACAAGGGGGCCCTGTTGAGCCATTCATGCGTCAAATATTCATGTTCAGTAATCACTTTATGGATATTAAGGTTTCACTTTCACATACAGTTGTGCTTCTAGGTTTTTTGGCCTATTCCCTGGACGAATTTGTAAGATGATTCTTATTATTTGAAGAAAAGACTTTTCTTTTAGTTTTAGCCCTATGCACTTTAAAACTTAAGCCTGTTCAGAAAAATGCAGCTCAATCAGTAAAACATCACATGGCAACAAAGAAAATGATAAGATTGTTCAGTCATCAGTCACATTATTCCTAAAATGACAAGATTCCATACATTTTCCCAGGGTTTTTAAATGTTAATATTTTTCTTCATTTTGTGATTCTGAATTTAATATGAGTTTACTTAGGTTTGACTATTTTTTTTTCAAACGCAGTTCTTCTGTTATATTCTTTCCATAATGTTAATCCCATTGTTAATTCCTGTTTTTCCTCAAACGATCATATAATACACAAACATGGCCACATATCAAACTTGTTTTGTTTTGCTTATAAATTAAATACCTTGTAGACTTGTTCACTTTCGCCAGGTCTGATGATGACGCGGTTTGCACACTCAATATTTCATCATCTTTGAGCTCATCTGCCCATAAGAGTGTACAAGTCAGAAGCAGTGTGGAATAAAAAGAGGGCAAACGGAACAAGAGAATGCCTTTGTGAGTTAACGAATCTTTTTTTTTTCTTTCAATGCGAAACACTCACATTCTCAGCCACGATCACCTAATACCATTTACAGGTTCAACCCATCAGCACCTTTTGTGTGGAGCTCCAATTACCCCACCCCACCCTTGGGAAAACAGCATTATACTGTATTTGGATGGGTAACAGAGTTTTCTCTATCTTTCCAAGACGAGTCATTGCCCTGTAATTAAGTCCCTTTTGTTGCTTTACAGAGGAAACTCCTCATCAATGTGGACAAAGGGCAGTGTGTGTGTATTCCTGACATTTTAGGCACTTCCGTGACGGATTCTCCAGCCCAAAAGCTGCGTTCATCAAGATTGCTGACATGCAGCACGCATGTAGGTGTTTTCTCGCCCCAGTGTTCCAAAAGAAGCAATCATTGGTAATGATATGCAATCCACACAGTCCATCTCCCATTAGTGAGACTTTACAGGCTACTGCTTACTAGCCCTCTGTCGCCACATCTTCCTAGGACCCCTCAGACCCCACCCCCACACTACCATTCAATCCCATTGATCATGCATGCAGAAATTTAACCAGCCCTTCATTCATGCTCAAATAGCCCTTGTCCCACTTCCAGAGCTTCATCTGCTGTGAAGGGCAGGCAAGTTAGCAGACTGGACACTGTGCACTAAAGCAAGACCATAAAACAAATTCTCTCCCTGCACATCCTTAGCTATACACTTTATGGCTGCTCAAGAAGAATACATACAGTTCATACACTCTCACTAAGCACGCTATAAGCAAATGTGCTCCAAAGGTTTATTTTTTATTTTTTTAAGAACTGCATGCGCCTTACATCCAGCACAACTCAAAGCTGCCATTGTCTCTGTGTGAATTACTTTGGCTATTGATTTGTTCTTAACATTGGTTACCAGGTCACATGTTGAAGCAGTGTTGAGAAGATTAGTTGGAGCTGGCTTTGGCACTAATTAAATACTTAAAGTCCAGCAGTGAATGAGCATAGCACTTGAGCCTCCTGCTAGAAAGCACTGCATCAGCTAGTTGGCAGCAATAGGGTATTAAAACATAAAACTTGAGGTTGACTAAAACCTTAAAATGCTTGCTTCACAGAAGTACCATTAAAAATGAGGCTTTTGATGCAGTAAAAAAGAACTATCAAGTGATTCTCAGAAATAGCTGAGAAGTGAGTCTGAACTGTCAACACTCGCAAGAAAGCTTTTTTTTGGTTTTACTTTAAAAAGTCTTCATGTGTTTTTTTTACAGAATGTGATGTCATTCAGGTACATTACTTAAAAGGACAATGTGTAAAAAAAATCTTACACATTGTCCCTTTAAGTGAGTCATAGAAGCTTTACTAAGATGTTCATGTACGTATGTGTCCTTATCTGCAGCACACACCGCGAAATACATGATATAGCTCACCTTTGAAAAATGGACAATAATAAAGAGAGAACGAGAGGGAAGTGAGAGCGAGAGAGAAAACTGTTCAACAGGCCAACAGCAGCAATCTAACAATTTCTGGCAAATCTGTAATCCCGTCCCAAACACTCCGTAAACATGCATGGCAGGTGTTTGTATCGGACGTTCTAAATTGTCCTTAGGTGTGCTCACCAATGATACTAGTGGTCATTGATTCCAACTCGGTTCCATTTCTATCTGTAACGTGAACGCAATGCGTGTAGGGCAGAGTGAACCCACACGCTTTTATTTTTTCAAGTCCACACCAGAAGCGGCTTCCTCGCTCACGGTGTCTTTGCCCCGCGGTGGCGCCGCGTCCCTTGGCTGAGGGATGAGGGAGCGTCAGCAGCGTGGACGGAGTCGAGGACTAGGACGAGGACGACGAGGAGGTGGAGTCTGTCCCAGGCAGCATCTGGCCCGCTCCCCTCTGACACCACGGGCCAAACCCGCCCTGAGCCTCTCACTCACTGCCCGCCTGTTCCCCCGCACGCCTCGGCGCAGCACCCGCACACCCGCCACCAGGACACGGACGGAATGGACACGGAAGGAAGCCAGAACAGCCTGTCCACCACGGACTCCCCTCACGACCCCTGGTAAGTCAAAAAGAAAACTTTTCTCCCCCCCCTCGCTCGTGTTTTCCGGAACAAGCCTTGCATTCTGCGGAGGCTGAGGAGCGCGCACCTCCACACTGGCTGCCTTCATGATACTTTTACTGATCCTGTGCCGACCTCCAGTTTCATCAACAACTTTGTTTGTTTGTGCTGCACTAGCGCACAAATATTCAATTTAGCGAATCCCTCTGCCTGCAAATGTAAATATTCTCTTTCTTTCCACAGCAAAATGTTTATAGGTGGACTCAGCTGGCAAACAACACAAGGTACATCTTCAAAATTGACTTCAATACTCTGCATGGATTGAGGCAAAGAAGTGCCAACTTGTTTGAAAATCTGCGTTTCTTAAGAGTTCCACTTGCTAATGCTTAAGATGTTTGTTTTCAGTTTTTCCTTGGACTTGAATGAATGCATTCATTTAGAAATTGCATTTAAAAAGTGTGATTCTTTATGTTGGTTTAAAGACGGGTTGAAAATAAAATAATTCCTTATTTAGTTGCCATGTGATTAAAAAAAACCAACAGAAATCTTGCTGGTAATTTTGACATAATGCCTTTTAATCCCTTAACTTTTGTTTGACAGAAAATGACAAATGTTCTCATATTTCCTCCTGCTCTGCGGCACTGTTCTCCACTAATGTGTCCCCTTGTTGCTGCTTTGTGTCCCAGAGGGTCTGAAGGAGTACTTCTGCAAGTACGGCGAGGTGAAGGAGTGTATGGTGATGCGAGATCCGGTTACTAAGCGCTCGAGGTGAGCTTGGCGTCTGCCCTGAAAGTTTATCTGTCCTCCGTGATTCCTCACCGCTCATAACATATCATTACGCGTCGACATAGTTTTCACTGTCATTAATATGCCCCCCACCCCCCGATGTCCACAGAGGCTTTGGATTTGTCACCTTTGTGGATCAGGCCGGCGTGGATAAAGTTCTGGCCCAAACCAGGCATGAGTTGGACTCTAAAACAGTGAGTTCTCTGTCTTTACTTGCCTGGCTAATCTCATCGCCCGCAGTTTGATTAATGGATGTTTTTTTTTTTTTTTTTTAATACGCCTCCCTTAAAGCTTATGCATTTGATTACTGTATGTTTACTAAAGCTTCCTGTGGGCCAATGTTCTCACTGTTCATGGAGATTGACTGTCCCCGTTCTTCCGTCTTGGATGCTTTGCATGAGAAAGTGACAGCGGAGACACTTGGGACAATCTCTTTGCTTTCTGCTAAACATCCAGCAAAATGCCACCCGGTGTCAATTTCCATAGAAACAAGGCGAGTTGAGCCGGGTGAATTCGCCCTTTGCCATTCATGGATTTGCTTCTCCGGAGAGCAAAACAAACTTTTTTTCTCGGTCGGCCTTTTCTTGTCATTCCCGAGGGGTGGAAATGACCTCCCGAATAAAAGTTTCACTGCAGAACGGGCAAACGCAACATAAGGGAATGAAGGTGTGACGGCTGCACCAAATAAACTCCTCTCCAACACTTCCAAAGTGATAAAGTCGTGGCAGGTTATTCCACCTGCACAATTGTAACTCGGGATGTTTTAATCTTGCACGAGAGAGTGTGTGTGCGTGGGTGTGTGTGTGTGTGTGTGTGTGTGTGTGTGTGTGTGTGTGTCAGTGATGAATGTGGGCCAGTTTGGGAACAATGTGACTCCGTTGGTCGCCATAGGGACAACAGCTCCCACCTCTCTCTCTGGTCAGTGGGAGTGGTGATGGCGGCGGGTTATTCGCTGTATTGAAATAAGGAGAGGGTACTCCTTCTTTCCCTTTTGTGTGCTGAATGATGCAGCAACTCAGGATGATTGAGGCAATGATAAAGAAATTAGAGAAGCTGTGCGAGAAAGTTTAGAAGTGTAGAATAGTATAACTTTCAAATGAAATGAATGAAAGTGACTTTTTTTTTTAATGGTTACCCCTTTGGCAGTATCGTGTCACTTGCAGGGACAAGGCCTGTGTCACTTTGTGCCACCATGGTTGGACGCCACTAAATCGCCATGGGGCTGGTCTCTATAGTGACCCCCCCCCGCTTCCCCACAGTTGAAGAATGGCTCTGTCACAAAAGAAAAAGAGGCAGATAACAATGCCCATCATTTACAATTATTTCTTGGCTACCACAAGACTTTATAAACAGGCACAGTCAAGGAGAGTGAAGGTCATTAAGTTCTCCCGCCTCATGATAAGCACATTTTTCATAGCACATTAATGATCCCCCACCCCTTTTTTTTCCCCTTTTTTTTTTAATGTTGGTTATCCTCATTGGTCACAGAGGTGGATGGCGGTGGTTGAGACTCGGGCCAACCTTTGGGATTGGTGTTTGACTTAGAGAAAAGTAGAGCAGGCGAAGGGCCTTGATAGTTACTGGTGGAGAACTCTCTTGGCGGCCACTCATACTACCTCTACACCCTCCCTCACACTGACAGGTTATCCTGTTAGTAAGGAGAGAGAAAAGGTTCTCTAGTAGCAACAAAAAGAATGTGCCATGCTGTGAGCGAATGAATCGCTCAGGCGCTGCTGGAATGAGTGGACCTTTGCACAGCAGTGAGGCTGCCGAGCAAATACTCAATTTATTGCTACTCTCAGTGTTGAGGCGCATATACTGTAGTGGCAAGTGTAATGTAACCACTAGCCTTTGAGTTGGCCCTCAGCTTCCTGCCATCTCTAAACTGGGTTAGTCTGATACTAACTGCACATTTGTTGAACAACGTTTGCTCTGCTTGAAGTCTGGTTAACTATTTCAGCACCTCAGCATAAATGCAACGGGGGAGGCAACCCCTCTCTGTGATTAGTGTTAGCTCTCCTAACTAATAGGATTGGAATCAACAGGCTTGTTCTGGTCCTCGAGAGCCGCCCAGTCGGCATGCTGCATTGAATGTGTTCGTATGGGAGGTCACTTGTTGCATACCGTAGCTGGGATGTGTACAGTCAATACAAAAAAAACTACCTCCCATTGTTTAAATCCAGGTTTTTATGGTCTAAAACATGAGACCAAGATCAATGATTTAAAAACGTTTGCAACCCATAATGTGAAAAAAAAAACAACTCAAATGAAGAAAACTAAAGAGATGTAACCAAAAACAGAGATAATATGGTTGCACAAGTGTCTACGCTTGCTCAGAACTGGGGTTGACTTTGTAGCTTATTTTGAGAATTAACCACTCACATTCAAACTTACACCTGCCATGATTTAAAGTCCCTCTCATTAGGCCTAAATAAATTCTGATGTTATAGTCTGCTTTTCTCTAAACGGCACCGCAAAGTCCAATGAGTCACTTTTTACTTTTTTTGTTTGTTCATGTGATGTTTACTTTTTTATGTACTATGTTGAGCCTGTTCAACAAATATTACTGACAATTTGTCTGGAAAGCCTCAAGCCCTACATCAACAGAAGTTTAAATTCTGATCTATGTCATTTTCGAAAGCATACAATTCCGAGATTGTACAGTTCACCATACCAGTGTTAGCATAAACCTTTATGTTTGTACACGCCTACTAACATCTTAACTTAAGTTGGGGTTTGTTGCACTTTAATGGTGGTAATTACGTGTTGACTCTTAACTCAATTTTGGACGTGATTTACTCATTTTAAACACGGTTTCATCCCAGTTACAAGTGTGTGTGTTAGCTCAGTTGTTTTCTTCTTCTTGAAGCGAGGCGCTACCAATGTGGAGTAAACATATTTTTGACTTGCAACTCATTCTAGTGCACTTGCACGTACGTTTTTGGAAATATGGTACAATAAAGATGGAAATTACGAATGTACTCGCTTGTATGTTCAAATATACTTGTAGGCTGTACACTCAAAGTACAGCATTTGTTCCCACAGCACATAGGCAATAGCTTTATGGGATAAAATGCTATCTTTATAGCATGTTGATAAAAAAGTATGCTACAATGTATTTGTAGCATGTATAAGTACATTAGAATGTATTTGCAAGTAGGTATCCTGCATTTGTAAATACATGTGAAACTATCTATACATTCAGCTCAGCAGCTACATGCTTCTGTAACATCTTTGTAAGTTTTATTTTTTGCTATTTTTTTCGGTTGACTTGAACAGGTTATAGCTCACATTACGGGTGGGAAAGGTTTTCATATGTTTTGTCTTATTCTATGTTCTTTTGTACATCACAAAATCTGGCCGTTCAAATCAGGGTGTTTAGACTTTTTGTATCCAATTTAGATGCCAAATGGGATTGTTCTGATTCCCTAATTCTCTCTTGCAATTACGGCCAGCTTCACCTCACTCAGCCTGCAGTAAGGTCACGTCTCTGCATGCTCCGGGCTTCAAGATGCATGCCAGCATTCTATGAGATGAAAATGTGCTTATTACATTTGTTTGTTTTTTTTTTGCATCCATCTCTCAACATGTCTGTCCACCACACAAATCACTTTCATTAATACAGTCATTGTTGAATGTCCACTATCCCCTTCCCACTCACGTGCTGTGTGCTGCCCTGTTTGATTTTGTTTGTTTGTGTGTGTCTGTTTGTTTTGAATGTGCACAGGAGTGTTGGCCATCAGGAGGGCTGGTGACCGGAGGTGACTATCAGAGTAGTCTAGCTACTATAGAAACTAAACAGTAGAGTCTGCATCTGATCCTCCAGTCTTAGCCTTTAGTCTTCTCACTCTTTAGAAGAGAAACAAAAACCCGTGGCAATTTCGAGCCGTATTCAAGTAGAAACACGCTGCCGTCTTCGTTCTGGTAAACGCATGTGATTTACCATACATAGAGGCTCTAGCTCTCTACCGTACTGTAGTTTAACTTTACCCTCTCATGGTCGCAAACTAATCTTAGCGCTGTTCCGCCTCACCATCTGTTAGTGTAACGGCGGTACAGTGTGGAGTAGTCTAGTTGATCTCTACCTCTGTTAGATCAGTTTAGACTCAAATGCAACTTTTCTAGATTGACATTCTCATGGCATGGTGTGATGCTCTCTCTAACATTGGTAAATAAATAAATAAGGTACGTGGACTCAGCAGCCACACAGCCGAGAAAGGCAGTGAACACAGATGCTCTCAGTAAAGCGGGCACGGCCCCGTAGACGAGCTCGATATGATGCGTTGTTTTCGTCACAAACCGAAGGAGGCAAAAACAAACTAACACAAACAAACAAAATGTGATGGATCTACTGTCGCTTTGGTGTGATTGACAGCTCCCCTTACTCTATCCTGTCTTCCTCAACCTGGCCACCTCTCACTCTCACTCTGACACACTTCCCCCGATTCCTCTCAGGCTGTCCTCACAGAGGTGAGGTGGGTTTGTGATTGTGGTACCCGTGTGAGATTCCAGGAGCTCACATGTCACATGGTGGTGACGAGAGAGGTGGGGGGTTCGCTGGACATTCCCAGGCATTCCACCTGAGCGCCGCGACACACGCATGCACGTGCACGCACATAGGAATAAAAAGCACAATCTAATTAGGTTCGCATATCGATATTCAAATGTTTCAGCTTTGTGAGTCACTTTTTCTCAAGGCTTTCTCACAAGTTATTTAGTGAGGCAGCTCAAACTGCTCACAGTTAAAGTCAAAATTTGTTTGGATTTCAAATTTCTGTATTTTAGAAAGGCACACACTGGTTGTTATCACATATTGCTCTTCAACAACAACAAAAAGCCAACAGCACTGGAAAATAAATTGTGAAAAATGCTTTATGGTTTTCTTGCCAAGGTTAGATGGCATCATTCGCTTTTGATTTCATTGTCTAGTCCAGACAGGCCTCAAATAGTGTGACTACTTTTGAGATCATTGATTGCTACGTGTCTCTCACTGTTGCAAGTGACTTTGGACTTGCCGCTGGAAAACTGAAACAAGACAAAACGATGGAAAAAAAACATTCTTCTCTGTATGTAATTTAGATTAAGATATTTTCAAAACAACTGTAAATGGTGTATTCATCCTATATAGCCCACCCAGTTGTTTTACCAGCATACTGTTTGCACTTAAGTACTGTATATTCATGCACTACATGTTTTAGTATTATAAGCGGAATCAATAATGGTATCGATTCAATCTGATCAATTTTCATCACCAGAGGTTATCTTTTTATAAGAAGGCTGAAAAGAGAGAAATTCGAGTCATGCGTGACATTTTTTTCTGGCCACTGATTAAGAAAACAGTTATTACCTATAAACTGATTAGGTGATTTATATGATACCTTGAAATGATCATGTTTGAGTCAAACTTGACCAGAGCTGGTGCATGTTTATGTACCCGACAGCCCCAAATAACATGCCACATCACTTAACAGACCTCTCTGTTTCTGTATTATCTTCTATAGATTGATCCTAAAGTCGCATTCCCCCGGAGGGCTCAGCCTAAGGTGAGTTATATGTAATCTAAATTTAATGGAACTGTCATGCACTATTCTGGATTATAGCCCAAATTTAATGCGTGATTGTTCATTAATCAAGTCTCACGAATCACAACCTTAGTGGTCTATTCTTACTAATAGCCCCTAAAAGTATGCCTCGTCATAGCCATTTTGTGTCACCATTGGAGGATTGTCTTTATTATGCAACATATATAAAATAGCTGAATTAACAGTTGTATTTGTTTCTATTTATGACACCTGCATCTGATTAGGAAATTCAATCACTTTCAAATGCAAAGAAAAGCTTAAATAATGGTGCATAGTGGGAGCGCTACTTCTTTTGCAGACCGGGTGACTTTACACTATCAGGAGCTTGTAATGAAGCTCAGACGTGAGAACATGCTGTCTGGTGTCATAGCTGTAAATCTCGCTGATCTCCTTTCCTACTGAATACCAACAGAAATGTATCCATGCAACCAACCTTGTGTCAGATGTTTGAAAAAGTCACAGCAATCTCTATGGAATCTTTTTTTCTTCTTTTTTTTGTTTGTTTTTTTATATCAATGTGACAAAAAGCAAATAGATTATTTGGTGACATGCTGCTTGTTCCGCTGCCGTGTCACCAATCCTGTTAGAAAAGCCCGAAATACTTACAGGTGTTAAGTGCAGGCTGTACCCGAGCAGGCCTTTGTGTTTGCTAGACACATGGTGGCTTCTAAATTTAATCAGCTCCCCTTCCACTCTTTTAAGTCTCATTTACTTATACCCAAAATATGTGTTTATTTGTTTAAAGATATATACATATTAAGACCAAAATAAAATATAAAATACTAGTGCAGTAATTCTCGTGTGAATACTATTTGTAATATTAGAGCAAAAGTTAGGCCAATGTGATTTTAGTGACTTTTTTTTTTTTTTTAATTGCTTAACAGTTAGTGACTCGCACCAAGAAGATCTTTGTGGGAGGCCTTTCGGTCAACACCACTATAGAAGATGTCAAGCAATACTTTGACCAGTTTGGAAAGGTAAGTGATTGTTGGAGTATTTTAGCAGCCCTAATCGATATGCTAAAGCGTGCAAAATAATACTCTTGCAAATCGTCTTTTTAATGACCAGTCATTCACCAGTTAATTCACCAGAAAAACAGGCGTTTGCTTGGAAGCGAAGGAGTTACTGTGAAGTGGAAGGCGAGAACGTGGGGACAGGGGGGAAAAAAAGCGCTGGAGAGGGTAGCCGGGGCCAACTTAAGAGGCTGAGAGGCTCCTCAGAGCCCGAGCAGCAGGCGAAGTTGGGGGATACTGGAAGAGTGCAGAGAGGAGGAGGTGGCGGGTGAAAAAGTTTTGTGGCGAGTGTATGGTGATGGTTAGGAAGGAGGAGGGATTATCAGAATCTGAATTAATCTGATGTAACAGCTGCTCCTACCCACAACCCCCTCCTGACCCGTTACCGTGGTGACCTGGCTTGGCCATTGTCCCCAAGTAATTCTGTGGGTAAGGGGTTTTGTTCTGAAGGAGGAGGGACGGGGAGGTGGTGTTCGGGGGTGTTTGCATGCGGTGGTGTGTTTGGTGGGGGTCAGCTTGAGTTGAGAAATGATTTTGAAAAAGTTGACTCATTTGCCAAAGGCTCTTAACGTATCCCTTAAAAGTTTGAGCCCAGGCTAGTCGTTCAAAATGTTGCTGCGTTTTCCACATATGTTCTTACAAAGTGGTGTTTTTTCAGAAGCACAGTGCGGCGAATAGATGATGGGCCCACAAAGGCAGTGACGAGGGGGCTTGATTGGGAGAGGCATAAGAGAGGGAAGTGGGGCAAAGATGGGGTGTGGGGGAGATTTACAAAGGCCTCTGTACAAAGACAGGCAAATATTTTGTTCATTAGGTCGGCAAGGTTCCCGGCATGCAGGAGCATTCGACATGAATTTGAGCAAACGTTCCACCGAGTAACAGGTGGACGCGAATCTTTCAAACTTTTTCAAAGTCAAACCCTGTGAAAACTGTCTTCCATCCATCGTATCTCCAACAGGGTGTCACATTATTTTTCCGTGCCAAAGGTATGGCCTCCTGGTTCCCCGAGCTCCCATCTCAATCATAGCTGCGAGATGAATTTTGCCGAGAGAGATATCGAGGGATGGCCGGTGAAATGTGGGCTCCAGCCATCCATGGAAGTTCCTGATTAGACTGCCTCACTGGACCTTTTGTGTCCCGTCATGGCGAGGACAAAGGAGAGCGGAGAGGGATGGGCAGGGGATAACAGGGAAGATGAGAGGTGGAAAAAAAGGATAAGAGGGAATATTGTCCAGCGGCACACCATTAAAGTGCTCACAGTTTGAAATATTGAGCAATGATGTGCAAGTTAACACTTTGCGCCTTTTAAACAAGATGTTCCCTGATTCTCTTCCTGCTTGTTACTGTGAAGTTTCTCCCTTCTCTTTTGTTTACTGTGCAATCACAACTCCTTGACAAAGTGTGTCGTGGATGTCTTGACACAGATGTGAGGCACCCATCGTTTGGCCTCTTGGACCGACAAACTTGTTCGAGCCGATAAAACAAGAAGAGCATGCTGTATGTGTTAGTTCAACATTGGGGTGGAGGGAAGCCATGATTTGAGGTCCACTTTCATACTGACACTCCTCTCTCACCTCTGACCTTTATGGAGGCAAACTGCCCTTGGGGCTCTACACACACACACACACACACACCTACACGCACGCCCGCACACGCACACACACACCCTACACTCTCTCTATGGCTCTGTGTTGGCAGACGCATACAGTCGGCGTCAGTATGGATCAAATCCACTGCAGCATCTAGTACACTTATAATAGATCAAGAGCACACTGATGCATTTACCAAATGTTTCTTCATGGGAAGACTTAAAGGGGAAGTCAACCCCCAAATTTTCTTTGCACCAATATGTGCCCCCACTAGTCCAAACACAACATTCAGAGTAAGGTGTCTTAGGTGCGGCCATTCTGCCACTCGCTGTCAACTGAAAAGGACATCGCGGCCGCTCGGCGCTCACGTAAAGGCAATCGCGACTCACCTGTTTTCTGTGCTTGTTCATGTGATGTTCACAAGCTGATCCGTGATTGGGCTTGGCCTGTGCATTGTCCCGCTGTGATGTCATTTTCAATCTACGGTAAATGGCAAACTGGCCACCTCCCGAGACGGATTAAAATGGATGTATTTTGCTGTTCGTTTCATGTTCCATAAATGCAATATCAAATCAGACTCTATTACCGTAAAGAAAATCTATAAGTTGACTTTCCCTTTATGATTAGAGTGAATGGAAATATCAGGTAAAAGAGCAGGTCGACTTTGACATCAGAAATTCTATGTATAGGTGTGAATAGAATACACACCTGGAGAGGTCAAAAGGAGAAGAGGAGAAGGAATTATAGTTGAGTGTGCCAACAAACAAAACCTCCAGGCCTCTTTGTTCCCCCTCTCTTTTAGTCTTCTCTTTCCCCTCCCTCTCCTCTTCGACCCAATCTTTTTTTCCTCCGATTCTCTTACAGCCCTCTGTTCTCTCTTTCACCATATGTCCACCTGTCGCTATTTCTCTCACTTTCAGCCCCTCCCTCTCTTCTCTCATCGAGGCTCCACCTGTCTGCAAGATTCACCTTTTACATAACCATGTTTCTCCCTTTGTGTCCCCCTTTGTCTCACTGGCGCTCTCCCACCATTGCATTGAGGAAGCATATTTGATGTCGGCCTGGGCCCTTTCATGAGCACTTTTCGCACAGTTGCCATGGGATTGTCAAACTTTGGAGGGTAGAAAGGGGGCAGATTATGTGCTCTCTGAGAGGATTGTGAGCAGGCGCTTTAGCAGTGACTTGCAGCTTTGCATGCCACCCATTATGTGCCTTGGGCACACACCCAGCAGGGCCTTGCTCCTTAGCAGCCCTTCATATTTTCCTGTCTTTGCTTCTTCTTTCATAACCTGCCGCTTGCCTCCACTCGCCTCCCTCCTCCTGCTCCTCCTCCTCTTTCTCTTTGCGCCTGTCCATCTGTTGCAGAGCCTCCCCGCAGAACTTGAGAAGGGCTGAGGTCAGGCAATATGCCGTGTGGCAGGGGAGAGAGAGCATAGTGTCAAACTGTCTTGTTTGTCCCCTCCAGGTCGACGATGCCATGCTCATGTTCGACAAGACCACCAACAGACACAGAGGTGAGACGGGCTGACCTCCTCACTCTGTCCACTCCCCGCGACTCCTACCTTTCTTCTCAACCGCTTCCTCAAGTTACTACTTTTCCTCCAGTCCTTCCTGGATGTCTATTGATCCCCCTCCTTCCCGCAGAGCTCCTTCCTGTGGGCTGAGCTCGAGGAGACAAACGGGGCTAGTCTAATTAGCCAGTCCGTTAATCAGGATCAGGATAAAGCCTCCTTAAGCACCTCCTCCCCACCCTGGGACTGATCGATTATGACAGCCTACCTACCAGCTTTGCCCTGGCCTTCTGGCCAGGAAGGGGGGGAGGAGTGGAAGAGTCTCTGTGCGCGAGACTGTCTGCATGCGCGCGCGATTGAAGGAGGTTAAGCAGCTATTACAACTGATTACGCTGGACTATTAGCTGTAGCAATGTGCATAAAGGCATTCTGTCTGAGCCCTAACATTGTGTGAAACTTTCCCCTCATGCACTCGCTTCGTCCTCATCAGGGTTCGGCTTTGTGACGTTCGAGAATGAGGATGTGGTGGAAAAAGTCTGCGAGATCCATTTCCATGAGATTAACAACAAAATGGTGAGAGGTTCGGACTTGTAATTTTGCGCCGGCAAGTTGTCTGAATCTGTTTAACATGGAAACAAACAGGTGGAGTGCAAGAAAGCTCAACCCAAGGAAGTGATGTCCCCCACAGGCTCGGCCAGGGGGCGCTCTCGGGTAATGCCCTACGGAATGGATGCCTTCATGCTGGGGATTGGTATGCTGGGTAGGTTCATATTGATCGGAACAGGAAGGTACGGTGGCCCTGAAGTGCAAATCACACAAACAAAAACTTAAGCAAACAAAAAAAGGTAATCGCATACAAAAACAGAAACATCTTACAAGAGAGAAGCACACAAGACAAAAAAGAGCAAATAATTAAAATATGTGTTCTGTTCATCAATAACAGTTAGGCGTTAGAGCAGTAGTGTGCAGACTTCCGTCTGTGTCCTAATTGTTCTATTAATCAATAAATACATGAAAAAAGTGGCTGCTTCTCAACTATTGATTGTCTGCAAGAAATTGTAAATGATGGAAGAAATCTAAACATTAAAAAGAATGCTTT
This sequence comes from Hippichthys cyanospilos, assembly GCF_059441005.1. Lineage (NCBI taxonomy): Eukaryota > Metazoa > Chordata > Actinopteri > Syngnathiformes > Syngnathidae > Hippichthys > Hippichthys cyanospilos. The sequence goes on along the minus strand of NC_142369.1, from coordinate 29,846,641 downwards.
GAGCGGGTCTTGAACCCATTTCATTTGTGTTCAAAGGCAGATGCTTAACCCACATTCCCACTTGACGACGTAGTTATCCCCATTTACAGTAATTAGATGCCTTAATATAGTGCTGAATTTTGCGTTTTGACTGGTTCCTGGGAGGCAATCCAACAGGGCCGTGATTCTCATAATGGCAACGTTTGAATGAGTGGATCGCTCATTTTTAAGAAGAAAAAAACGTACTGCTCAAAGACGAACGTTGCTTACATCCTATCAAGTTGCCCCGTCATCCAATCAGCAGTGAATTCACGCCGCTCACACCACACTATTTCAATTGGAGAAAGTTAGTGTGCTCCTTTTTTCTTTTGTGCTTCTTTTTTTTTTGCGTGCTCCTTTATTTGCCTACTTCTTTTTTTTGCCTGCTTGTTTTTATTGAGTGCTTCGTTTTTATTTTGTGCTTCGTTTTTGTGTGCTTTTTTGCATGCTTCTTTTTGTGTGCTCCTTTTTTGCAACCTCCTTTTCGTCTGCTTATTTTCTGCGTGCTCCATTTTTCGTACATCTTTTTTGTGTGCTTCTTTTTTGCAAGCTTTTTTATTGAGTGCTTCTTTTTGGGGCGGCATGGCTTAGTGGTACAGTGGTCGTCTCCCAGCCGAAAGGCCGAGGGTTCAATCCCCGGACCATCAAGACCATGTCCAGGTATCCTTGAGCAAGACACTGAACCCCCAGTTTCTCCTGATGCTGCTTCATCAGTAGGTAAATGAGTGGTTAGTGTAAAGCGCTTTGAGTACCTAAGGTAGAAAAGCGCTATATAAGTGAAAGACCATTTTCCCTTAATGCACTTTTTTTATTGTTTCTTTTTTCTCATGTGCTCTTTTTTATCATGTTCTTTTTTTGTGTCCTTCTAACTTGTAAGGTGCATGTTTTTTTTTTGCGAATACCTTTTTTGTTTGCTTAGTTTTTTGTTTGTGTGATTTGAACTTCAGGGCCACTGTAAGATGGAACTAGTAGCTCTTCTCTTATCTGCGCCTCTGAAACTCTATTCCTGCACTTGTGGCCTCTGCTGCTTTGAAGGTCACATGACACATAAAAAAATGGAAAGCTGACCAATCAAATGGATTTAAACTGCATTTCTGCTTCACCCCCGTGTACCCAAGATCATCTTGTTGAAAACCCACCCATCACCCAATGAGGTGGCATAGGTGCCAGGACAAACTAATGTATAGGAAGAGTCTGGACTACTTTTAGTGTTCCTGGGTGCTTTTTTACTTTGGAAATCTTTTAATCCCCATTATTTACTACAGTTACTGTAATAACAGTTATGTTATTTCAATCACTAAATATTTAATGTCAAATAGCACATTATCAATATGTGCCCGGCCTCAAACGAATAGTCATCAATTTGCCCCATCTGACATTTGATTGACGCTTACAAAGCCCCTTGAGTGCCACACATTTACCCTAACTTTTTTCAAAAACATACATGGATGTCTGAAACTTTCCAAATGATACATTTCTGCTCTTCACTATTCCTAGAACATAAAGTCTTGTCAAAATATTTTAAAGACCAGTCACTCACTGTATTTAGTGTTCTGGTTTGTTCCGTTTTGAATTAGACACACTTTTGCTACCACCTACTGTTCAGTCAGGTAACTGCAGCTTGTTCACTCGTTTGTTTCCAAATCAGTTTTCTAAGAAAATTACTTCCTTCATTGATGATTTACTCCTTATTCTATATGTATAGAAAACCTTAGCTGTATGACTATGTTTAAAAAACCATTGTCTTGCATAGTCTTGTGTTTAAAAAACAAAACAAAACAGGTGTACAATACCACAACAACACTTGCAGGTCATATCGTATTGTACAAGGCGAGCCAACATTTTGTTTCTATTTGAATAGTTTCCAATTACGAAAAGCAAAAAAGTGTTTTGGACCTCCCCAAAATCTGTGATACAGAGCAACTTTTTACTCACTTTCTTAACCATGCTTGAAGTGCAGTTTGGGATGATATGGTTCGGTTAAACCAGCATAGTGGCCAAGCGGTTACATCTGCTGCACAGTTCAGAAGCTGTACTTTTGATCTCCAACTCCAGATCTATTTTTAAAAAAAATATATTTATTTTATAACAACCATTGTTTTGTATACGTCTGATCTTGTGAACATTATCACATCTAATTTCCACCCCTATTTTTTCTCCACAGGTTATCCAAGCTTCCAGACAACCACCTATACTAGTCGAAGCTACGCCGGCATCACTCCCGGATATACTTACCAGTTCCCTGGTAAACATAACACATATTCGCATCATGATACATGATTATGTTGATTTGATTGTGTTGCAAGAATGAAGTAAAAATGGTTTAATTCAGCACACAATGACATTCAGGTTCTCGCCATGAAGGCTAACTGACAAGCAACGACAAGCAACAAGCAAGATAGATCCTATGAAATCCGTCGAAGGGTTTGGTCAGATTTTCTTGATTGACTCTAATGAAAATGAACAATCAATTTCATTGTTTTGATTCTTTTTCAATGGCAGCGTTGTATTTAAGCATGCTAATCCTGCCTGGAAGATGATCAGTTGACCATAGTTGCCGTACATTATTTAGATAGGAAACCAGTTGAACCTGTGTTAACTGTTCTCTATTTTTAATCGCGGCCATATTTAAACTGTAGTGTGTAAAATATACAGTTTTACATTGTGACATTGGGCCAAATTCTCTTATAATTTGTAAATCTCTTTGTAAAAATCTTTTTTTTAATCAATTTGTAGTTTTGGTCAGGCATGTGGGTTTTGTTTTCTGTCCCCCCCCTCACCTGAAAAGTGAAAATTTTGGAGGTACGAGGATTTAAAAAATTAAAAAGCTTTTACAGAAATAAGTTACATTGAGAGTGTAAATTGCTGCTTGTAAATATCAGGGAGTGGAGTCACGTCTGCTTTGCTTGCATGTGATTGCGTCTGTGCAGTATTCCCAGTGTTCATCCTTCACAACCCTGCTATATGACTCTTTTAGGCAATTGTTTTTTTAATGGCTTCTTACAGTATTTTTTTGTCATTTTTTTTTTTACCAATTGAATGCTAATAATGCAGTTAAATACATAACTACAATGAATATATTTTTCCGGAATGCACTGTCGTCACATTACCCAACCGGCATAGACCTCACATCTTTGTTTCTTTTTTGGAAAAATATTTATGCATCGCATTTTATTTTATTTTTTTGCATGTTCAATGGTATCGCGTGTATGTGTTCCAAAGTGTGCTTAAAAACTATTAGTTAAAATGTTTACTGCTAGCCAGAAGGGCAAAACTATTTATTTATTTACTTATTTTCAAACTACGGATTTTCACCTATTGTGGTGGGTCTGGAACATCCCTCCAAGCAAAGGAGGATCCATTCTATTCTCCAGTCTTTCTTACCATTACGTCATCAGCCCGTGTGACTGAATTGTATTACATGTATAATTGTGCTTATGAGTTTAAATACCCTGGTACCTTTTTAAAATGCAGACCTTCTCATCATTTTCTTTTTTTTCTTTGTTTGCTTTTTGTTTAATAATCGCACTATTCTAAAGTGCCTTATCCTCAGACGAGTCCCCTACACACTAAACCTCTGAGTATAACTGCATTTAGTGGGTCCTATTTGTTGTTTCATGCATATTTTAAAACATCCAAACTTTATATCATGTGTTATAAACCATTTTCTATCAAGTAATATGCTTTCCCCTTCCTCAAATGTTGTTCGCTGTAGTTTGGCTTCTCCACACTTCCCACCCTCACCACTGGGGTGTGTTCCAGCCCATGTGTTTGTGTTGACCTTTGCTTGGCCGTCAAAGGTGGCATCTAGGACTCAAAATCACTGTGATGTTTCTGTTATAGAGTTCCACTTAGAGAGGACTCCCCTTCTGACTTCACCCCACCCCCCTGAACTCACAGGTCAGTCATTCCCTCCTGTGGACTTTACAAGCAGCACACAGTTAGTCTGGTACACACCCCATTTAGTTGACACACACTTTTAACTTTTGCACGGCACATTTTTGTCTTTTTATGTTTTTTGTTGTTTTTTACATGGACCTTTTCTGTCTTTAGCCATTCCCCTCACCGCATATGGACCAATGGCGGCAGCAGCAGCAGCAGCTGTTGTCAGAGGTAAGATTCTCTCATTTTGACCATGATCCTTTTATTGTATTTTGTTGCATTTGCACTATGCTCATGTGCGGTGAGGGTTTATTTATTTATTTATTTATTTGAACACTGTCCAGAAGTATCTGGTTAGGGTCAGTTTTTATTGTGCCCACACCAGCATAATGGATTTTAACTCAAGATATGAAGTGCAGACTTATATTTTTTGACGTATTTCAATTTCACAAGATTTAAAGTACATTATGGGCCCAAAATTAGGAAATAAAATCATATTAAAGATTACAGTTTGTATTAACACGGTTTCGTGCTTTGTCCTAATTTCCCGATATTGTGACCAATAAACTCTTCCTTCATATTTACCGTTTTACAGGAGATTAAAAGAACATTGAATCAATTAAGAATTGGAAATCTGAAACAGTGAGACCTTATCATTCTATAGAATTAAACAACTATTAAGATGAACAAAAATTTGGGGAAACAACACTTCCATCAATTGTTCCCAAATGATGCATTTGACTAAAGAAATATGAAACCTTGTTGCAGAAATTTGAAAAAAAAAAGTCATAATGTTCCTTCAATAACATAGATTCAGAATGAATGTACAAACTGTACAAAGGTTTGAAATCTCTGCGATTGAACAACAGCAAGGGGTGCTCCTCGCCTACTGCCCAAATACTGCTGGGATAGGCACCAGCAAGCCAGTGACCCAGAAGAGGATAAGCAGCTATGGAAAATGAATGGATGGATGATTTGCATTTTTTTTCAACCTATCGTATATCCAATTGAGTACACATTTTTTTTGCAAATACAATATTCACCCATGCTGCATTTAATGCCCTCAACACATTCCAAAAAAGCTGAGACCAAGGCATGTTCTCCATTTTTGCATCACCTTTTCTTTGAACAGGACTCAAACATTGTTTTGCAAATGAGGACACAATTGTTCAGGCCTTGTTTGTTTTTACTTGGCTGGCAATGAATGAGTTACATCATTCGCTACCATTGGCAGCTACAGTACTATACTGTAAGTATAAAAAAAAAAATAAAAAATCTATTTTAACTGGGCAGTGAATGGGTTAATGTGCAACCTAAATTCCTCAGCAGTACACACATTTCGAATCGGAGACGGGTGTGGACTGTGGGCAGGCCAATCCAGCGCTCTTTTACTAAAAGATATAAAAATAAATAAATACATACATTTTAAAAAAAGAAAAAAAAAAAACATGTTGTGGAATGCTAGGTTGCTTGAATGGCAGTCGATGTTTAAACCTCCCAAACGCTCCCGAACCTGTATATTCCTTTCAGCATGTCACGGACGTTAATACCCCCATGTTGGCTTTTGGCCTTACCGCTTACTTCCATGCTGAGATTTCTTCAGATTCTATGTTGGTTTTTGGCTTTACCACTTAGGTGCAGCGATTTCTCCGGATTCTCTGTTGGCTTTAGACCTTAACGCTTACATGCAGAGATTTCTCTGACTCCTTTGACAATAAATGGTCAAATTGATCCATTTTTTTACAATTAAATATGAGGAAACACTGTTTTTAATCTGTTGGACGATTTGCTCATGCAATTTTTCTCAAAGGGGTTACCCTTTCCCCATTCTTGCTTGTGAACAACTGAGCCTTTCAGGGAAGCTTTTTTCTTACCCAGTCATGACACTCAACTGTTTCAAGTTACCCTGTTCACGCGGGGAATGTTACAAACTGGTGTTTTTTAGGATTCCTCAAATTTTTGAGTTTTTTTGTTGCCCTTATCCCAGCCTTTTTGGAATGTGTTGCAGACATCAATTAGTCTACGTTTGTGTATTTCTTCCCCTTTGGGTACTTGTAGCAGAAATATAGCGGGGAACATGTCAGCCTCCTGTGTAAAATATTTGCGGATTACTAGACTTACGATTATATTCAATATAATGCATGTTAATGTGATACAACATGTGTTTTTGCATATTGTTGACGTTTATCATGGACTTTAAAAATGAAAGGACTTTTGTTAACTACTTTTGGTTCACCAATCTGTCGCTAAGTATTACACGTCGTACCTGTAACGATAGGTCGAAAAGCATTTGCAAATCACAGCAGACGTTTACACAATATTCTAACTTCATTAGAAATAGGGTATGGAAGTGGATTTCATTATACATTATAAAACATACCACAAAGTGAAAGTTTGAATTCCCCTTGAGGTATTTGGATGATTAGGGGAAATAGTGGAAATAGTAATCTGTAGTTAATTCTCCATAAAACTCCATTTGAGTGATTAAACAATATCATTTGCAATCTAACTATGGCGATGTTACGGCACCTTTAGGTTCTACCCCATCTCGCACTGCTGGATTTTTGGGAACCAGCAGCCCGGGCCCGATGGCGGACCTTTATGGAACAGCTGGTCAAGAGTCTGCAGTCAGCAGTTACCTCAGTGCTGCCAGTCCTGCTCCGAGCACTGGATTCAGCCACAGTATTGGGGTAAGACAGTGCTGTGAAGACAGGGGGGCTTATCAAAGTCAACCCTTCAAT